>NC_083597.1:22353681-22656711 GCF_020882245.1 Rhopalosiphum padi | reverse complement strand
AACCATGCCATCATAGTTTGACATGGCAGGTACACGGTTAAGGTGATTAACCTCCTTTATATATAATTTAAAACATTCCTAGTTATAGTTGCTATTTAAGTTTACTGATGTGTATATACAAACAATTTTTTTTACATTGTTACGATATCATAATAATATTAATGATAGTAGATTTAAATTAAACAACCATCATAATAATATCTGAGCATGGTTCGAAGTAGCTGGTGGTGGTTGTCACTCTCTCCGGTCGTGAGGTCTCCTCTTTTCAATTTTCGGAGGGCTTATATTTAAGTTGTAGTGAATGGCTCCGTTTGGATTTATAAGTAATGAAAGAATCTATTCATTATTGAGTTTATTTGTTCGTCAATTGTGAGGATTATCAAGTCTTTGTGCAGTTCTTTGTTACGTACAGACCAAAGAGCATCTGTATTCTATATTATACGTAGTATTTTATGTTTTGGTATATTTTTGTTTTTTATTTAAATGGTTTTTGGCACAACTACCCCAAATAAGGAATGCATATAAGAGTATAGATCATAAAACTTACTTTTACATCATAAGTGAACATTTTTTGCTTATATTTGATTTTCTATTTATTATTGATAAGAGAAAACCTAATGGTTGGTATGCTTGTTGAAGTTTAGCTGACAGGTTTGGACACCAATTGAATTTTTATTTAGAATAATGCCTAAATATTTTACTGACGATTTCCATGCTAGGTATTGGAAATAATAATTTTCGTACCTAATAATAATTTCACATCAAATATAAGATATAGCTAGATATATCTAGATATGCACGTAATATTTAGTGTAGTACTTAATACTTATTATATTCAGATATAACAATTTTTAAAATTATAATAAGACACTAATTTATCGATATTACTTATTATTATAGTTAGGTCCTATAATACACCATAAATAACTTTAATACTATAATTATTTTCAAATAATCATAATATAATAGCCTCCATATCTTAAAACCTAATAGATATCATAGAATTGAACTATTATAATTGAATTACTTACAGCAGCGGTTACTAACCTTTTAAGTTTTGCGGACCACCAATTTTGTAAAAAAAATCAATCAATCAATCACTAATGATTAATAGCACACCTATATACAAATATAAAATATTATTAGGTATTGGTATATAATAAAAATATATAACAATATTATTTTAAATAATACGTTAACGTTAGTAATGTTGATTATATTATTATAATATGGTCCACGGCCCAGTTTCTCGGTGCCCCTATGGGCCGTAGCTAATGGTTCGGGAACCTCTGACTTACAGTCTAGTGCCGTAGTAGTGTGTTTCATAATGAAATTTTAGGCAGTTTACCAATTACGTTTAAAATTACTTTTTTTATACCTATAATTACCAACTGCACTTCAAACCTTTTAGGGTCGATAGACCAATTTCGTTTAATATATTTTACAATACCCAAAGAAAACTTATTAATAATAAATTGATACACTAACCGGTTTTTTTGCAAGTATTAACACATAATAAAATAATATATATATAAATAAATACATTTTATTTTCTTCACATTTAACAAGTTACTAACCATGCTAGTGACTATGAGTTGATACCAGCCCGGGAAGATGACACTCGGGATAACGGAACGAGTTGGACCCGAACTATCGAGAAAACGGTAAAGATTGAACCAAGGCAACTATATGCTCTCGCAAACATATTATTAAAACAGAAAGCGGTAAAATAACTCTCAGGTTTATATATCAGGTCGTAGATTTATGATATTTACATCGACAGAAATTTTTATCGACAACATTGTTAGAATTTATCACCCACAGCTCGTTTTCACTCGGAATTCTTCGATAAATGCCTCTCTGCATAGTTAGTATTGGTGACCAACATCATCCTCAAAATTTGAAAGCCCCGAAAGGGTTAAAAACCTTGGAAGTTGATATTATCCCATCTAATCATTGTGCAAGAGTGATAAATTACAATACTCAACCTAAATATGGAGGGAAAAATAGCCTTAAGTTTAGTTCTTAAAATTTCTATAGACGCTTCTGTACTTTCTATATGAACGATATAACCATTTATATATATTGATAATAGATACCTATATACTTTAAAACATCAAACCACCAAATGACAAGTCTCCGAACTTCTGCACTTGAATTTAAAATAGTTATCCTAACGTTTATTTCTAACTTCACAGACATCACAGTGATATACATATAGTTATGAATATTTTTATTAGTTTTGTTTTTTCATAACTTAACATTTTAAAATATAGATACAGATACACTCAATGATATTATACAATTAATCTAGTTATTCTATAGTTACCTATATTAGTTTATAGCGGCTACACCATACACACTGGAAATCCATTTAAAATTCTGCTGATAATTTATTATATAAGTGTAAGTATTTATCTACCTACAAGACTATAACAGTACATTTACAAAAGTGAGAATCATAATTTAAATTATTTCAATAGGTCGTGTTAGAAATACCTATTTATTACGTATTAATAATACAATAATACAATATACGGGTTCGTAGGTACCTATCTATATGAATAAAATTATGAAGTTGCGTTAGAGTTCAATACGCGACATTCAAGCATATTATAGAATAATTTATGACATCTACATAATATATTATATTTAATTTAGTTATTTTTATTAAACGGCTATTAGGTATGTAACCCCATATTATAATATAGGACCCGTACATAAAAAAGTGTCTCTCATTTGCATATAATTGCATCTGAACAAACATTCAGATATTATATTACATCGAGTATTTGGGGACCTAATGTTTTTCACTTATATATATGTAGGTATTATAAACTACCTATTATAATAATAATATGTAGGTTTATATTATTAATTATTTTAAAGGATGCGATTATTGTTATTGACGCAACTAGATGTGAATTTCAGGGGGTGCTAAAATGATGTTACTATATAATATATTGTATAAGAATATACCTAGGTAACAACAATTTGACGTGTTGACTGCGGGGTCCCGCCCAATTTATAAAATTATAAGCATAATATCTACATTTGAACTGGGTCCAAATGGTTTTATTATTTTTATAAGAATCGTTTAACATTATTTATAGGATACTACGATGGAAAGACAATAATTCGTCAATTCGCACAATCCAATTATAATTATTTTATATATTAAATCGTAAGAAATAAGAACCTATATTTTAGGAATATTACTGAATTACGCACGTATAAAAAATTCTTGTTGATACACCTATTTCGATTATGATTTTTTTTATGGCTTAAGCACCATTTAACGCAATAAATAATAATTAATAATATATTATCCTACCCTAAAGGTACCTACGCGCTATATTTTTACTTATTATCTCCGACGTAATTACTAATTATTAAAGTATATTTATTATAGGTACCTGTTTATTTCACGTTGGGCGTGTCTTTTTTTCCTTTCTTCAACGTTCATGATGCACTCGAGATCAGACCATTTTATTATTTTGATTAAACGCCGTTATTGTATATACGCGCGCTGGGACGACAATAAGTTCGTATTTAATAGGAATACATATATATTTATACTTTTATAGGTTAGGCTGTAACATATTCTTAATTTCTGCTCGATAATTTGATAATTTCTTTATATATAATATTATATATACACAATATACAATGGCGTATCCAGAATTGTTTTAGGGGGGGGGCACACGCTGTCTAAAATTTTACAATATACACTACCTACTACAAAAAAGAAAATAAACCAAATATTTAATGTTTTAATGCAAATAATTTATTTATATTTTCAGTCAGTCATTAAGATTAACTTAATATATATAATATGTATATAATAAAAAATAGTAATTGAATAATAAAAAGGCGTGTTTAAGTCCAAACAAAATTATAAGTGTATAAAAACCAAACAATTGTATAAAATTATTTTGACCAATCTGCAAGTTGCAATTTTCTTAGTGCTTTATTTGCAAAATTCTCAATGATTTTAGTTACTGAAATGACCTCTTTTTTATTTATGCTTCTAAAGCTAATCCATTTAGTCTATTATTTTCAGTCATTGTTGACCTTAAGTATGTTTTCAGTCATTTTAAGGGGCCGCTACACCAACATAATTTGTTTTCTCTGTCTATCTACCACATAACAATATAGGAACAAAGATACTCATCAGTCATCCGTATTTCCACGATTATGACTCTCTGGTTCAGTTCAGGGCAAAAGCACCTATTTTATAAAGCAAAGTATTTCCTGTGCGTTGACCGGATTTTTTAACCATTAATAATTTATTCAAAATTGTAAATATTAAAAATCTATTCGGTCAATGCACAGGAAATACTCTTCTTTATAAAATATATAATAGGTGCTAAACTGAACCAGAGAGTCGTAATCGTGGAAATATACGTAATACAGAGTATCTTTGTTCCTATATATTATGTGGTAGATAGACAGAGAAAACAAATGTTAGTGCAGCGGCCTCTTAAGGTAGAAAAAGTACGTTCTAGCCTCTGGCGTAGCTGTTGTAACAGGAAGATTTGTGAACATTTGTAAAAGCAATTTAATATTAGGCACAATATCTGTACAATAAGATAAAGTCTCAATAACAGTTTGAAGTTCATTTACTGTACTATTTTGTAAATATGAATCTTTAAGACTAAAAATATTAAATATGGCCAACGAGGGGGCATGGCCATTGGCCCCTCTCCTGGATACGCCACTGACAATATACATATAGATAGGAACCAATTTATAGGTTTATCCACAAATTTAATGTTTTACCAATATCTTGGGTTAATTTTTATCGTTATTGGTCCATTATAAGTCATAACACTCATAACATTTAAACCCTTAGTAGCTGCATATATATACATCAACACATTGCTCTTGCCGTAGAACCCATGTGGAGATATTTAATAAGATGATTTTATACGACAGGTAGATACGATATCGTGGTTTTGGATGAGGGTTGGCAGTCGCCATTCTGTACTTATTTATAATTAATTGTTTAATTATTATTTTAATATGATTTATTGATAAATGGTAAGTACCATACAACGATTTAAGTAATATTATAGTTAGGTAAGTAAGAACTACTAAATATCTACGTCATTACGTAGGACCTAAACTAACGATTTAGGCAAGATCCAAGGGGGGTGACCAAGGAGCGGTAGCCCTCCTCCTCCCGTAGACTCCGCCGTACTAGTAAATTCTAGGATGTCTGTTTTCGGCAGCCAATAAAATACGATACGTATATGGTCATGTATCTTCCCCCTTTGTAAATATATTCTGGATCCGCATTCCGTGCCTGGTAATAGCAGATACCTATGTGTTATAAAAGCGCAGCTTGTTAATACACTTATTTTCAACAGAGATATATAATTTATAATTATACCGATTCAGTTGTTGATTATCCTTTTCAAACTTCAATTTTAGTGAATAGTAGGACAAAGGTAATTGTATGGTGCCATGGTGGCCGGTGGGTACGACTCAGTTCCCCTACCAACTTTTGGCCGTAAGCCGTTGATATTTAAAAACAATCTTTTTTTAACATTTTAACATCTCTTCAAAAAATACACGCTATAATGCTAAGTAGTTAGTATACGCTAAACTTCGTTGTTGAATCTAATTAATTGTCCCATTAAAAATAAAATATATCGATATAAATATGATTAGGTATCTATTTTATAAATATTTAGAGATTATAATTTATAGAGAAAGGTATTGTTAGTAGATAGTAGATACCTACTAACAAATACAACACCTTTCCCCATTTCCTCCACCATAGTCCATAGCTAGGTTGCGATAAGATATTAAAATTAGCATTTTAAAGTAGGTATTAAAAATTAGGTGACTATACCTACCTATTTAAATTTACTATAGAACGTTAAAATATTATAGAGATCATATTATACCCTTTGCCATTGTGGACCACTTTAAGCCCCGAAAGTTAACTAAGAAGACAGTAGAATAATCGTTAATATTGGTACAGAGATATTTGATATCATTCAGCTATAGGTACGTAGATTTATTTAACAATATATTTGTTGTAAAACAATTATTTTTATAGCAATAGATCTATAAAAGATAGAAATTAATTATGAATTAAATAACCCTTCAGTCCTTTGTAGATTCAACTGAAAAGACATTTTTTTACACAAAACGCAATAATAACTTCATTAAGTATATAGGTATGATAGCAGAGTCAAAACCAAAAATTCTACAGAACGTTCTTTATTTTATAATAGATATAAAATACAATTATTTAAGATTCTGAATTTTTCATCATCATATTATTTATTTAAACAGTGACTTAAATAATTTAAGTTAAATTTAAATGAAATTCTTTGTATAGAGAGCGATCGTTTTTAGGTATAATTAGTCATAATATGAGTGTACAAGGTATCCTGTATAATTCGTGCCTGACCTGTCATTCTGTCAAGCCTTTTACATAATATAGTACATATTTAATATATGTATATGTGTGTAACAATGAAACTTAATTTATTTCATACAAATTTGAAATTTATAATAATAACTTACATTACATTTTTAATTAAATGTTAATAGAATGTATCATACAAAATAACAATATATAGTAACTTAAAATTATGAATACTAATAAAGTACCTATATTAAACACCAATTGACAATGTTAGAAATAACGCAAGGTACAATATTACTATACATATTAGTATATTACAAAGTCGATTATATCTTTGAACAATGTTATAGCATTCATTTTAGTAAATAATGACACATTGGATAAAATAATTATCCATAAACAAATTGTAAAGGTGTAATCGTGCGAGGATGGGTCATTCAAATAAATAAAAAACAAAGGAACAGTTAAAATTTGTTTGTTTGGTACTTATAATTTGTAAAATAAATATTGTTTGTACTTAATTTCAATGGTTTAACAATATTTTGGTTTCAACGTCCAAACACCAGTTTTATCAGGGCACCTGTTGAATGTACAAACTTCACTCAACAATGACTTGAAGAGTGGGGTATCTTCAGCTGAGTATTTATTTCTGAATTGGTTTACTATTTGATCAGTGTTTACACTTTGATTGTTTTCTAACAAATATTGTCTAATACTGTTTAACATCTGCATTTCACGTTGTGTGGCTTCCACAATTCCATTACGTTTTTTCATTAGGGACAGTATTGATGGACCACTTGATTCATTACTAATTTTAAATAATAAAAAAAAAGCAAAATAATTATTAATTAGATGACATAGCTAGGTAAATAATAATAATACAAACATAGACAGTGGCATGCCCAGAAATTTTCAATAGGGGAGGGGGATATATGTTATACATTTTTAAGTAATAATACATTTAAATAAATTATTCCAAACACAAAAATTGTCCAAAAGAAGTCCACAGGGAATATATCCCACATCATCCCCCCCCGAGCCTGCCACTGAACATAAAACAATGAAAATCAATGTGAAAAAAATTAACACTAGTTTACTTACCTATTTTCCATATTGTGAAATAACTTAGATCTAACTGTTCCTTGATTGCCAGTCCAGTTTAACCTACCCGATCCTGTCTCCCAACACTGAGCACGGGATGCTTCAAGATCTTCAATTGCCTTTTTAGCTAATTTTTGGGCTTCATTTTCAATTATAACATAATCAGATTTTGAAGATTCCATTATTTTATCATGTCTCATCGCTGCTTTTACACCTTTGTATAAAAAAAATTATATTCCATTATTCTTTTTATAACTAAACTAAGACATAAGTGAATTGTTATACAATATAATTAATTTAATGAAACCTACCCGATTTGTTGAATAATTTTTCAAGAACATAATCGTCTTGTTTTTTGGATGTGAGATCATCTACGTGTTCTTCCCGATAAATATCACACTTAACCAAATATGGTATTTTAGGTTTTTTTTGCTTAGTATTTAAATATTTACTATTTTTTCTTTTAAAAGCATGGTTTGAAGCTATAATCATTTCACTTTTGCTGCAAGATGGAATATTTGAACTCTCATTACTCACAAAAGTAAAAGGTTTATCATTATTTTTAGAGATTTCAGTGTCATTTTGACATGGATAAATAATATTAACATTAGAACAATGTTCACTATTAGTACACATTTCTGATGGTGTTATTTGTTGATTTATATCTGTTTTTGAATTTTGACCAATCATTTTACTAAGTTCTCGTGCTTTTTGTTTCATAGCTTCAATTTTATCATTAGAAAATGAATGGGTTGAAGATGTTTTTTTAGATTTCTTTCTTTCACGCCTAGCTGTCATCATTTTTTTTAAATTGATCTAGAAAAATAAACATGACCATAAAATATATTCAAGAAATAATAATTAAAAATTGAATTACTTCAGAACCTGTCCCAGCAAATAAATCTGATGTTTCTACTACACCATTATCGTCCACATCTTGAAGTGTGAAAAGTTCATATAAATAATTTGACTTGAAAAAACGCCGTTGTTTTGGGTCCACTAATACTTTATTGCTTATAAACTGTTTGAAAATTTGACGATGATACATCTAAAATATAAAATAATATAGTTTGTCATTTAAATAAGATTATTGTTTGCTTAAAAATAAAATACCTTTTCTTCTATAGTTCCAGCAGTGAGTAATCTATAAATAGTGACTGAATTTGTTTGTCCAATTCTCCAAGCTCGTTCTCTAGCTTGTAAATCTGTAGCTGGATTCCAATCTGGATCAAATATAATCACCCTATCGGCACCAATCAGATTAACACCTAATCCACCAACTTTTGTAGTCAAAATCATAACAAATATTGACAGGTCCTAAAAAAAAAAAATTAAATTTGCCATTTCTAAATAAAAAACTATTATAAAAAACTATTACTTTATTGAATTTGTTAATAATAGGTTGACGAGAACCAATAGATGTCGAGCCTTCTAGTTTTAAGTATGTGTAATTTTGCTCAATAATAAATTTTTGAAAAATGTTAAGCATCTTAAAACAAACAAATAATATAATTTAATTATTATACAGTAATAATTTTGTTATGGACATATAATATCTTACTTTTACACTTTGAGTAAAGAGCAGAACCCGATGACCTTGTTTTTTCCACATTTTTAGTAAAGCTTCAACTACAATCATTTTACCAGATTTTTTCCAATAGCCAAAAGCACCAGTTTCCTATAAATAAAAAAATTCAAAACTATGTGTAAGTATACTCAATATAATAAATATATATATTTTACAAGATTTGTCTGGAAAATATCAGGATGGTTGCAGATTGTCCTTAATCGAGATATGCCAACAAAAACTTTACAATTTCCATTTGTTATTTCAGATATTATATCCGAATTTTCAAGATATCCTCTATACATTTTTTTTTGTTCTTCTGTTAAACGACAAAACAGTACTTGTTCACTTTTGTCAGGTAAAGATATATGTGACTGTATATCAGCTTTCATACGTCTTAAAAGATATGGAGATATTGTGTCTTTAAGTATTGTTGCACATTTATAAGCTGTAGTTATCTAAATTGTATGTAATGATTTAATTGATTAACTAAAATAATATATAATTGTTAAGTGAGATTATTAAAAATTATACTTGTAATTCAGTAGCATTTGCATAACCTCCGTGGGTAATTGGCACAGCAAAGCTTTTAATAAATACTGGTAAAGTCCCAAGTTTACTAGGAAAAATAAAATCAAATAGCGACCATAATTCTTTCAAATGGTTTTGAATGGGTGAACCAGATATAATGATTCTATGACTAGATTTCAATTGTTTTGCAGCTACTGTTATCTATAAGGTTCAATTTTATTTTAAGTAAATATATATTCAAATTTTATAGTATTTATGAGCAAATAAACATTAACCTTTAACAATATACATTGTTTCCTTACATTCAATATTATATAAATAAAATACAAATAATGTTAAAATGTTAAATTAATAATATTAATAATGAATTTACTTACTTTAGAGTCAGGATTTCTAATTTTATGTCCTTCATCTAAAATTACATAGTGCCAATCATTTTTTAACAAATGATTAATATGTTGAAGCAAACCATTATATGTAGTAATTAAAACTCCTTTACTAGACCATATTTGTTTAATTAAGTCCCCTGGTTTGCCTAAACCAAAATTAATAAGTATAAAAATTAAAAATAGATGACGATTAGTGATTACGAACAACTAACAATTAATTTAATATTTCAAATAAAAGTGCTTACATTTCAATACTTATCATTTAATTTATTAAATGGGTTTAAACTTCTAAATATGTAATAAGAATCCATACATATTTTTTTGTTTACTATAATTTAATTGAAAATTAACTACCTTTATAAGCTCCAGTTTCATGTAAAACCACAACACGAATAGGTGGACACCATTTATGGAATTCATCAACCCACTGATGCATTAAAGTTGCTGGACAAACAATTAAACTAGGACCTAAACCACGTATACCAGTTATTTTATCTTTTAAACGACTCCAATACAGTCCACCAAAAAAAACAATCATTTGTATGGTTTTGCCTAATCCCATTTCATCTCCTAAGATACCACCAGAGCCTTGTTGATGTAATTCCCATAGCCATTTTATGCCAATCTTTTGATACCTAATAACAACAACAATATTGTATACATAAATTATAGAGCTATATATTAAGCTGCTTTATATAAATCATTTACTTGTATAATTTTTCCCAAATTTCTTTTGGAACTTTAAAATAATCCCCATCAATAGAGTGAAATGCATCATCATTATCAATAGCTATTTCGGGATTATTTTTTTCATACTCTCTCAATCGACACTCATAGTTTTCTTCTATTCCATCATCAGATGATTTGTATTGACCTTGAAAAAATTGTGTACATATGTAATAGGTGTTTGGTTTTTAATACAAAATTAAAACCCAACATATTAATTATTTACTTGAACAACGTCTAGGTTCGAAATATTCATCATCAGTACCATTAGTATAATCATCATCTGAATATTTATTACATTTTTGATGATTATATGATCGTTTTTTACTTTTTATTTTAACCGGGGTGGATGATTCATTTTCTTAAATTAAAAACATTAAATATTATGTAGATATAAACTTATAGGAATATTAACTCATTTTACTATAACCTAATTTTTATTTACCAGAATCTGTTGATGGAAAATATTCACTTCCCGATTCTTTTGACTTTTCAATTGGTTCCATATTTATTTTAAATTCTTTTTTTGTACTGGACGTTTTAATTTTAGATTTATGAATCATTGTTGAAAGTTTAGATTGAGACAGCAAATATTTTTCAAGCATTTCTGAAGAGCTGAAAGTTGCCAGGCCCAAAACAATTTTTAAAATCATTTAAAATATTAAATGAATATCAATGATCTGTATAACAACAATAGTATACCTTTTTGAATTTTTTTGTGAAACATCTGTTGAACCAAATGGTGTCATTTCTCCAGTCCTAATTTTACGTTCATTTTCAGTTTCTTCAATTCCTAAAACTCCTAATGTAGGAACCTCAACAGTGTTATAAATAGTTTTATTATCCAATACTTCATTGGTAACTTGTTGTAAAACTTCTTGTTCAAAATGATTCACATCATACACAGTTAAACCTGTTAGATCTTGCAACTCTATAGGCTATAAAAATATATATACATTTGCATATTATTTATAATTTAATTTTTACATGTATTTGTAAGTACTTGATTAGTTTTAGGAATAGCTTCAATTTTGTTTCTGTCAATGTTCATTACACTACTATTAATAGAAACTCTTTCTACATCCATGACTTCTAAATTATTACTAGATAACTGATCCAACGATTCCATCATTAAAGACTGAAAAATAAAAATGTTGATTGGTGTTTTAATATATATAATTTTTTTGTTTGAGAAACAAGACATGTACTTATATACAATCATCAGGGAATCAAACCACACCTGATGAAATTGCATATAAATAATAAAGAACACCTCCACCAAATTTTATACAAAGATTTTTCACATAAAATGTTGTATGTTATCCTTGGTTTGATATCCTGACAATTGATTTAATCATTGTTAATGATTACCTTCTAATGAAAGAACATTCCGTCTCAAAAATGATTGTAGACATATAAAGTTAGTAAAAGAAACAAACAGTTAAAATAAAAAGAACAATATGGATAATAATTTAATAATCTTACTATTTTTTGTTTAAAAATTACAACAATAATAATTAATGACTACAATGATTTATGTTTATAATAATTCAATAACATACAACATTAACTAATTATATAGATTTTTACAGTATTAATCGTATTTCGATGGTTCAGTCAACGAGTACATAATTTCCATTAAAATACAAAACTTCTAAATTAAAAAAAAAAAAAACAATGTGACAATATAAATTTATTTAGAACAATAAATATAATAAAGTACTAAAATAAAATTAAAAATCACTCCTGTCATCAAAATTCAAAAGAAACTAATATTTTTGAGAATAGAATTGACACACACTACATTGTTTAAAATACATTTTACATTGCGCATACATTTATAAAACAATCCTGAATAATTAAAATTGTTCTGTTACTAATAAAAATCACAAGGTCTTAAATATTGTAGTAAAGTAACATTTAATTTAGAAATAATTTTATGCAATACAGTATTTCATGTTTATATTAATTAAATAATATTAAAACTCTTAGATATAAACTATTACAGATCTTAAATCATAAAATTATTAAATAAATTATTTAAAAGTAATAAATATAATTTTGTATCATAATAATAGGATTTATAGATCAATTTTGAAGAAGGGAATAACAAATACAATGAAAGCTAAGAAAATTATAACAAAATGTTAAACAATTAATGTAAAAAATAAATAAATAAATTGTAATACTTTTATAGCATTGAAAATATAATAATATTTTTGAAAATATTAATCGTCTTATGAAAAAACAAATAAGCATAAATGTATAAATATATTGTGTATATATTTTATTTTAAGTTAAAGTAAAAAAAAGCATGTATAATTTCAAAAATATATTATTATGGATGGAATCACATATTAAGTAATATCGGTTTTTAATTATAAAATAATACATAACTACAAATGGCAAATAAAACACAAAGCTGGAGGATAAATTTAATTATTTAAATAGATGTGATCCAGCTTTACTGTTTGAGAAAATTTTGTAATTATTTTTAACTTAAATTAATTTATTTTTATTTACTGAGATATTTATAATTTAATATAAAATTTTGTTTATGACAGGTAGTTTATATAATTCAATTTTTTCATATACAATAATACCTGATCTAAAAAAAAAACACTTATCAGTTGTATAACTTACTAATAACAATAAAGTTATAAATAATAATTTTAATTGCACTCATTCAGCTGTTCCTGTTAAATAGGACAAATATGAATGAAATCTAATTACTAAGACTAAAAATAATACTATCGATGGTAACGCGAAAAATAAGTGGAAATTTGGAGTTTGTTCTAACTCTCTGCATCTCAATGTAATTTGCTCTAATTCATATTTCAGATTGTTTTTTTCAGTTAAACATAAATCATATTCACTACGAATTTGTTCTAATTCATTTTTGTCAAATACTGAATCTTCTTTAGTGTCCACTGTATCAGAGCTGGTCTCCTGAATCAAGACTTGGTTTACATTATCATTTTCAAGTATTTGGGATGAATTATTTAAACATTTAGTTTGAGATATTTTTAAATCATCTAAACTAGAGTCAAGACTTTTGAAGTTACTAAAAGAGCAAAGATTTTTTTGCAGTATATCTGGCACATTATGTATATTATTAGAGTCAATACTCGATACCTGACATAAATACTCAGACATCAACATTAGTACAATATCTTTACAAGAAATTTCTTTCTTAAGATGTTTTATAGTAGATTCTTGATCATCTAAGTTAGTTATACAGTCTAGCAGTACATCTTTTGCTTCAGATAGTTTAAATTCAATAACATCAGATTTCTGTTTATAAAAATCTGTTTGAATCTCAATATCTTTAGATAAAACTTCAATATTTTTTAAGCTATCATCATTCAATATAATCATTTTTAATTGATCAGGATCTGTATTGTCTGTATCATTAACATTTTTAATCTTTACACAGTTTACTAACAATTCTTGATTAAGATCAAGTTCTGTCTGTAATTGACATACTTGATTTTCTAAGTCAGCTTTTTGTTTTATATGTTTTTGCATTTGACTTTGTAGGGAGTTCATTTGATTTAGACATGTCTGGCGGTCTTGCAATATATGTACAATGTAAGACATTATATCATTAAAGTACTTATTAAGAGAAATATCTTCAGTAAGCTCGTGTTCATTTTGTAAGGTTAAGAGAAGCACATTACGTGTATTGATCTCATAATTCATTTTAGCTATTTCTGCTCGTAATCTTTCAATTTCTTGACATTTGTTATGAAAGTTTATTTCTATTTCATTTTTGGTTTCCTGTAATGTGTTTAATTCGGTTACATGTAATTCTTTTGATGCATCAAATTCTTTTACACTATTTTCATGGTTAGCGACTTCTGTATTTAACTTAGAACAAACTTCTTTAATTTCATCTTGTGCATCATTCAGATGCTTCATCAAGGTACTTTGTTCAGTTATGGAATGTTTCAACAGACTTTCTAATTCTTGACATTTTTGCATCAATTTCAATTTTTCTTCCATTTCTTTTTTTAAACAATCTTTAGCCATTCCTTGGTATGAATATTTATATTTTTTTAAATCACATATTTCTTGTTTCATTTCATCTTCTCCAAAGTCCTTTTTGTAGTATTGCAGTTGATTTTCTAAAAATTCAATTTTAGATAATAAACGATCCTCAGCAACAAGGGCTTTCCAACTATTATCCGTTTCTCCAATTATGTTGGATAACAGCCTTTCCAAGTTAAATAATTTGTTTTCTAAATTTGCTTCCCTGTGCATTGCATCTCGTATGTAAGCATCTATGGTGTATAAATCTTGAGTAGATACATCACTAATGAAATTCACAACAGGATTAGATTTAGCCTCTGTACCGTCAGCATGATATAATTTTAAGACAGCTGTAATACAGCCATGAGATATGTTTTTAGAATTTTCGATAACATCAACACCAAATTGGACTACATCTCCACTAAACACTTCTTGTGGTTTAGACTCTTCACCGCTTTTACTGAGTCTGTGGTTGTTAACAAACGTACCATTACTACTTTTCGTGTCTTGTAAAAAGAATTTTCCATTTTCATGCCAGAGCAGGGCGTGGTTTCTTGACAAGACTTTACAATCAAAAATCCCATTGTGTGGACTGACTTTGGCTTTAGCCAACAAACGGCCAATCTTAACAGGTTGGTCAAGGGTTAGTGTACGCTCTTCAAACGGATGCGAGTTGGCACAGTACTGAAGGATTGCTTTGCAAACAGAACTGGTTACTGTTATTGTGTCGTAATTCATATTTTCAATCATCATGGTTGGTTAATGTACATTTTTGAGTTTTTAAACCTAAATGACTGTTACTATAAATATATAGTCTTAAGTTACCTTATCGTAGTATTAATTAGTATTTGAAACAAATGCGATTCGACAAGAATTGTTGAGTATACTTAACACATAAACTACAAAATGTCAATAGAAACGTATAATATAATCTACGCCACAATTATAATTATAAAAGGCAAGGGAAAAAAGAATAACTAGAAGAGCCAAGAAACGATTGATAGAATAATAATTACGCGAAATATCTATCGTATATCGATGGAATTTGTCTCTTGATAACGTAATTATAGTAATATTGTGTCAACACATTATTATTTTCAGATACATAATATATATATATATTACAAAAATATAGAGGAATTTCGCAGTGTAACCAACATTATCGTGTTCGCGCAAATGCAAATAATATTATCATAAACCAAGGTTTATTGTTTTTTTTAGGCGTTATCGCGAATTCGAATCTATAATATCAAATATCACAGTACAATAATAATAATAATAATATAGATTCTAAACATCTGAGTAGTGTATAGTGTTTCAGTGTCCGGCGTAGTGGCGTACTCGTTTACTGGCGTCCCGACTACCGAGTCTTGACGATCACCAACTATCAGTGTCGTTTGCCGACGAAAGCATTATTTTCGTATGATAATTGACAAATTTTTGATCGGTAAATCAAAACGCTACACACGACGCTCCGTTATTTTGATAAAAAGATGAAATAGAAATTAAAAAAAAAAATTACGTCAATTTACGTTACTTTTTACTAAGACACCGACCATTGAGTGCTGTTCAGTCTTCAGTTGTTATTCAAAGGATCTTTGTCTCACTGAGTATTTTAAACTTGGAATTGTAAAGCACAACTCCAGTACTAAATATGGGTAAATCTGATTTTCTATTGATGATTGATTGTATGGAAAGATCACCCTCTAGCACTATGGCATCTGATGAATTAATAATTATACTTAGCTACAATGAAATATAAAAATTATTACAATTTTAAATCTTGCCTTTTATTTTCAGCCGTTTCCACGGGCATGTCGTTCCTTATATCAACGCTGTTAGCATTGTCACTATTCTCAGTCATGCAGCTCAACAGCAAATGGTTGACGTCTAGTTCGGTGTTGGTCATAAGTACAGGTTTTCTTGGCTCAGTGTTGTTTACACTGTCCTTGACTGTATCCTTTTTTTGTTCTTAGTTGTTTACCCAAGTATGATATTTTCATTATTGTTTAACAAGAAGTTTTATAGACTAACTAGTTTGGCAAAACTTTCATGTACTTATTTCAAATTACGTTTTCCTAATACACCATCTATTACTTATTTAACATGTTTGTTCTATTTTAGAGTTATTATTAATAATATATATGTTCCTAACAATAAATATATCAATTTAAAGTAAATAAAAAAGTACATTCAATAATTGATTTAAAGTAGGTGAACTAGAGGAACCAATTTCCTTTTAAATGACAAATTTTTAAAATAATAAAATGTATCATTATGTAAATATACAATTGGAAATGAATGGGTAAACAAGTTAATAAGTCTATCTTGTCTAAGATAAATAAATATCTTAAAAAAAAATAAAGTATAATAATTTTTCCCTGGGCTTACAAATATAAAATAAATAAATCATTACAACATATCCACAAAGAATTTTAAAGATTGTTCATAAACAAAAAAATAATAACAACTTAATTATCTAGTTTTATTTTATATAACTTAAATAGAAATAACAATTAACAAGTTTGTATTATGTTTCCTTAATTAAATGAAAACCAGGCTGTAAGTAATCTAATGACTTTACTTTTGGGAGAAGGATATCAAGCTAGTTTATTTCCTGAAAGTAAGTAAAATAACTAAGTTAAACAATAAATTACCTATTGAATGTTACAATTTAATTTAGATTAGGTATGATTTATAAATGAAACAATGTATAATTATTGATTGGTTATTTGGAGTATTGGTTTCTAACCAATGCCATAGATCAGTAGCATGCTGAACGATTTTCTGTGCTGAGACAAACTACTATTTGACCACTATCCATGTACCCGCAATTCATATTTTATTTTATTTTACAAAACATTTATTACACTAAATCCAATAGCAAGTATCCATCTACCCAACCACCCATTTTAGTCTTGAGACAATTGCCTCAAAAAAGCCTAATTTTGCTTGCTGTGGCTATAGATTTATTTCTATACTTTAGGTGGCTTCATTGCCAAATTAAGGGTTTTGTCACCAATTGGCTATAATACATTTGTCACCTAATTCTACATATTAATATTTTACTCCAAAAAAGGATTACCGTATTTATTGATATGTTATACCAAAAGTGGGTCAAATTCAGATTTAATTAAATTCAGTTAGGTGTTTTAGTGTTCATTTTGTGATTAACTATGAATAAATATATACATAACTACTACTGCGGTTTATTTTAAACACTTAATGTTGATATTGTTTCATTTTCATAATATCATAATTCATTCAAATCACTTGTGCTCATGTTTATTTTTAAAATTATGTTTCAACATCAAATATTATTTTGTGTTAAACCTTAAAAAAATATGCTATTTTGTTACTGTCGTAGGTTATAACCTAAACAGTTATATGGCCTTGGGGGGTTCCTTTAAATATTAGACTATACCAAAAAAATTGTTTTTTTTAAATATTTTTATAAATACTATTTCATATAAAAAAATGTATTGCTAATAAAAATTAACCTTGTTTTTTTTTCAGTTTTATTATCATTAATGTTCACTTTTTTCACATGTGTCTCTATCCACAGAGTATGCGCTACAACCGGGTAATTTATAAATTATTTACATATTATGTTAATAATATTTTTATAAATTTTATTTTATTTTACAAAACTGAGTTAGTTAATTAATTAAAGTTTACAGTAAAATAATAAAAAATTAAATGGAAAGTTTAAATTATTATTTACTAACTTAAGTCTCAACGTATTTTCTATTTTATAATGTATTTATTATTATGATATTTGTTATATTAAAACATTTTATGGAGCATTGTACCCCAAAAGTATTGACTTTATTTTATTAGTGCATAGTATATCAAATTTAGAAGAATTAATTTTACTCAATTATTTTTAATATTACGAGTGAACCTGTTATCAAATTTATAGGTAAGAATATTATTCAGGACCTTATGTAGGTTTTTTATTAATTTAAATTTTAAAGCAAGTTATGATCATTTGAAATTTTTAAATATCAATAATAACCTAGAAAGGGTTCTGAAAAATACTTATACCTTTAAATTTGATAATAGGTCAATCAATAATCATACTCTACTACTATAAATAATAAAGAAAAATTAAGTATTCGTGTAAAATTTGCTATTTTGTGTGTTACTAAGACTGAATCAACACATGCAGGTATTACATCTTCTTAATTTAGAAAATACCACTGAGGTGAGATGAACTTAAATTGGTTTTTGAGTAAAGAGAGAAAACAAATTAAGCTTTATAATTTTAAATAAAAAGTAATAAAAGTAAATAAATTATTTAAAATTACGTACCCAATCAATTGATTTTTACTAAAAATATTTGTATAGTACCTATTTTTCTCATAATACAATAACATTTTATTCAGAAAACAAATTTATTTGTTTGTTTTAAAATTTGGTAGGTTAAATTATTGCCCCCTTCCACTCTCAAGAATTTACTTGAGTTACTAAGGGCGTATTTCTCATTTTTCTATTATTTATTACCCAGACTTATATAATAATAATAATAAAATATTGATTAATATTAATGTATTAACTTTTTACAGTTTGCTGTTTTCATTATTTGCTCTTTACAATATTTATAATGTTTCTCAAAAGACATACAATTCCAGTTCATTGCTCAAACAACCTATTGTTCAGAACAAAAAGAAGAAACACTAAATGCCAAAATACAAAACTGTTTTATACCATTTTCAATGTTCATAATGTACTGAATATTTGATTTTTATATCTATTATTTATTTTTCATTGTCATTCCCTAAGTTAAAAAATTAACATAAATTATTGTAGTAAAAGTAAATTTCAATTATTTCTTACTGATTTTTTTATTTGACAAAATTTAATATTTATTTTATATAACCTCATAATACAATCAATTATTGAATTATTGAAATTCACTAGAATATCAATTACATTTACTGAAATTAAAATTGTTTATGATGTATTATTTATATTGATTAAAACTTTTTTTTTGTACTATTTTTGGATAATTGTGATTATGATAATATCATTAAACAAGGCTTTGATTTTAATAATATGTACTCATTTTGCCTGTCTCTGAGTATTAAAAATTATAAATCAAATTGAAATAAAGAAAACTACTTATTAATTAATATTTTTTATTTGTTTATCAACCTTTTATTTTTTAAATAAACAACGTTTCAATTATATGTTTATAAACCAAATAATATATATTAAGTTTATTCAGTAATAGTAATATCTCTTTATAGTTTAAAGACTATTTAAAACTAAGAAGTAAAAATACAAATAAAATTTTTATTATATGGTTAATATAAATAAGATAAATTAATAATTATTACTAATGATACTAAAATCAGTAGAATCAATAAAATTCTATGTTAAATGATAAACATAAAAAATATATATATTTGAATAAGACATAAACAGGTGTGTACCAAGATTTAATAAAACCAAACTAAGGGGTTTACGTGTGCCCCAAAAGGAACACTAAATTTTTTTTTGGTATTGTACAATTAGCACTTGTACAGTGTTTTCAGTTGTTTCAGATTTCAAATGCACTTTAAATATTATACATTATATATATAATATTATACAACAGTCTTATACTCTTCTTAATTGATATTAATATATATTAGAATGTCGTGCACTGTTCACCATAGATTCCACTTTATTGGCTGTATCTCTGATAGCTTCTGGTAATTCGGGCAGGTCTAAAGTAGTAGTCAAGTGTGCAGATAGACGTTTATACATAGAATCTTTTTTAGATTTTCCACTAAAATATTAAAATAAATAAATAAAATTATAAAACAGAATATGTAATGGTAAGAAAACATCAACTATAAGCTCAAGGTTGAATATTGACATCTAACTAGATATGTCTTACCAGATAAATCTACAGTAAGCACACTATATAAACAATCATACTGGTACGTTTTTAATAGGCTTGGATGGTGCATCATTGTCTATTTGAGAAGTTTTCAATCTACATAATATAATATTTACATAATAAAAATATATATATATATATATATGCCAAAAACAAATCAACAATATAATATTTATCAAACAAAATCAAATCATACAATAATCTTGATACATTCATGCATTGAATATTGTACTTGCAAGTTTCTATTATAGAATTATAAAGTACCTACCTACTTGGCAATCTAAAATATAAATTGATAGAATTGAAATGTAACTCACCGCCTAGTATGCTCATACTTGATCTGTTGACTAAGGAATAAAGCATTTTTAAGTTGTTCTTGAATATTATTCAATGGTTCTTCACAGTTCTTAATAGAATTAATAGCTCTGATTTATAATATCAATACATGAGTCATAAAAATTTAATAATTAATTAGTCTAGAAGTGAAAAAAATATAACATTACCCTAATGCATATTCTACATCATAATAGTGCCCTTGTAAATCCTTATGAAGTTTTTGAACTTGTACCCTTTTTTCTATCATAGGCGGTACAGACTTCCGTACATGTTCTTGAAGTCGATAAAACGCCAAGGATGGTTCATTTGCAACAAAATGAAGATTTTCTGATAAAATTCCAGTGGCTTATTTTGAAACAAAAACAAATATAAAATAATGTAATTAATGTAATTAATGAAATTCGATTACAGTAGATGTAAATACACACCACGTCTTGATTTCGTTTGTAAGTCTGGGTCGTGCATTTCAGTCATGATCAAAATTCAAAATATGTGTACAATATTTCAGTTTATGATGATTATATTATTTATTATTATATGACAGCCGTACTATTGTAGTAATCCTTCAACTATATAATAATGGATTAAAATGATTTTGTATTATCAAATAACAATTAATCGAATTTTACTATTATGGTATTATTTATAATATTGATGTGGTTAGATTTTCGGGATAATAAAAATAATAATTAATGAAGTGTATTTTTAAACACAGCACTGTGATATAAGTCAGTAAACTTATTAATTTATTTGTATTTTATTATTATTCACACCATAGACATTAGATATTTAGACATATAATACACGTAATACACGTAATACATATTAGTAATTATTAGTATTATGCTACTCAGCTTTAGATTTCTGTGGTCAGGTTTCAGGTGCTATCTGATAAGTGATAACTATAATCATTGATTATAAATCGTGTTTATAAACATCAGTGATTACAGCCTAGATAATGTATTATGTTTACATCGTGGATTAACTTTATGGTATCGCCGATACCGGATTTGAGATTATATTTTATAAACATTGTAACTTGAAAAATTGTAAACTCAACACTAAATAGACTGTATTTAAATTATTGAATATTATTATAATATAATTTTTAATTTATAGTAACTACTAGAGTGAACGTACGTTTCGACAACTTAATTCGTTCAAGATGACTGAAGACATTCGTGATATTTTGGACATAGAAAGAGGATCCGCTCCTCAGGTATCCAAAGAAGACATACTTGGTACACAGACCAAGAAGAAAATCTCACTACCATCGGGTAATCGGCAGACTCGTAGACCAGAAGGAATGGCCCGTGAAGTGTTTGCCTTACTGTATAATGATAAAAAAGATGTGCCACCTGTTATTGAAACCGAAACCGGTAATTGATTTATTTGATTTGATTGATTTTATTACAGGTTGTTAATGGTTTTCATTTGGTTGTTTAGGTCCCACTTATAAGCTCCAAAAGGCTAGATTGGGTATGCGACGTGTTCGCCCTTGGGTATGGGCTCCTTTTATCAACCCAGCTCGGGCAGATGGTGTTCCTTTTTATCATTGGCGGAGAGTTGCAGATGAGGGAAAAGAATATCCATTTGCTAAGTTTAATAAGGTATTATTTGTGATTATTATTTATTTACACAATGTATAAATGTATTATTGTTGTTAAATAGAAAATAGAAATACCTAAGTATACAGATGTTGAATACAAAGAACATTTAGTATCAGAAACATGGACTCAAGAAGAAACTGATCGTCTTTTTGACATGTGTGAATGGTTTGATTTACGTTTCATAATCATTCAGGCTAGATGGAATTATGGAGAATATGAGAACTCTGTTAAGCGATCTACCGAGGATCTGAAAGATAGATATTATTCAGTGTGTAATACACTGACAAAGGTTGTAAACAAACATCAATAATTGAATCATGTTTACTGATAATTTGTGTTTTATTTATTTAGATTAGAGGAGGTAGTGTCAATGAATCAAAAATGTTTGATGCTGAACACGAAACTCGTAGAAAACAACAACTTGAAAGACTTTACAGTAGAACTCCTAAACAGGTATTTATAAACAATATAAACATACATAAACATTGTACATTTTTGTTGATATTTATTATTTTTAATTGACAACGTTTAGATTGATGAGGAACAAATGTTAATACAAGAAATGCGAAAGATTGAAGCACGAAAACGTGATAGAGACCGTAAAACACAAGATCTACAAAAATTAATTAGTGCTGTTGATAAGCAAAACGATAGTCGTAAAAGTTTGAAAATTGACAAAAAAACAACTCATCACCGTAAACGCCCTACTGTTCCAGTCAGGCCAACTAGAGTTGATCCAAATGTAATTTTTAATTTATTTTTAATCTTATAAGTTTATTAAAATGTTCATTTTTAGAATTTTGAAGCTACTACTATTAAATTTCCGGACATTAAAAATAGTGGTGTGTCTACTCGTTCTCAAAGAATGAAAATACCAGCTAATGTTAGTCAAAAAAAAGTGAAAAATGTTGAACAGGCTCTGGAGTCACTGAAAATTAGTATGTATTATATTGTATTTAAAATAATATATTTTGTTAAAATAATTACTTTTTTTTTTTAGAATTAAATCCCATTCCAACTGAAGAAATATGCCAAAATTACAATGATCTACGAAATGAAATTGTATTGTTGAATGAATTAAAAGCAGCTTGTAGCTCCAGTGATTTTGAACTACAATCATTAAAACATCAGTATGAGACATTAAATCCTGATGGGGTATGTAATTTGCTAACTGTATTTTAAACATATTAAAACATTTATTAATATCTATATTGTTTGATAGATTTTAAAAATTGATCCCCAACTTTTGGAAGAAATGGCGAGTTTAAGTGTTGACGATGAAGAGAATGAAGAAGAAACTGACATTAAAATAAAGATAGAAATTAATGATCAAGAAATGGAAGATGCTACGGATCCTAATCTTCTACCTAAAAATGTATTGGACATAATATAATTTATAATAATGTGATATTAATAATTCAACATTTGTATTATTTAATTATACTTTGTATTATATTTTCCTTGGAGATTATTTAATTTATATTTTTTAAATAATTTAATTTATGACATTTGTATATAATATAACTACTTCAGACCATCATAGTAAATATTTCTAAGGTTTACTTATTAATTCTTAGTTGTTAACATTTAAGAATATTATAATATGCTATATGGATAATGCTTTCTATATTAATATAGTTGAATTATAATTTCTTAATAAATTATTGCATTTTACATATAGTTACTTATTGTTTTATTATTTTTGAGTTCATAAATTCACTGACATTATTTCTTTATTATAATATAAACTAGGCGATTATTATTTATTATAATATGATAAAATTAATTTAATTAAATGATTTAAAATTATAATATAAAGATTTAATAAAAGGCATTTTAGGTATATGTTCAGACAAACATAATGATTACTTCATTGTTCATAGAACTATACAAATGAAAGGTTATTAGTTATTACCTAATTAATAAGGCCCTTTAGGTAAAAATAATTGATTTTTTGACACTTTGTTGCTTGGGATGAAATACTAATTTCATAGCTCTTCCTAATCTTAAAATATACACAATATTAATATACATTGTGTACTAATAAAAATTCTATCTATATTCCATGCAGTAATGCTTTTTTGTAGTTTTATAAAATTACAAGTTGGACTTTTAAATTTTGAATATATTAGAATACATAAAATTGCATAATATTTACTATAAATCCAATAATTATTTATGTATTATACTATTATTATTGTATTCTATAAACAAGAAACAATATTTTATTGTATACTTATCATTTTTGACCTATGCTATTTGTTTTTTTAATAGGATTCCAAAATTTAAGGAGGCCAATTTTTCTTTATCAAAGTAAATACATTTTGACATGTGTGAGGTTGAAGTTTTATATATTTAATATTTTTAATTGAAAATTGGTTTTGTTACACATACCAAAATGTAGGTACAATATCTCTATGCATAGGTATTATATTAAATACATTTCCTATGATTTTCATAATATATTTTAATTTATATCCATCAGCTATCACTTGTCCATTTGTATATGTTATACAATTAGGTAGGAGATCAATAAAACGAAGAAAAACAATTAAGGATGCCAAAATACACCCTGCCACTCTCTAAATTACGCGCGCAAGAACCCAGGTGCTATGAAATAGATTTGGAGCAGGATGAAGGGAAACCTTCAAGATTTTGGTTTAATACTCCGAATTAAAATAAATTTTATCGTGAGAATCACTCTGTATAATGATGAACCATATATCTTTAATCATGTGATGAACTAAGGACTTATTTATGATTGTTATCAATAGCTTATTAGTTATCATAAATCATAATTTATATGAACATTGAAGAGTTAACTGTTCAACCACAGAGTAACGTTCAAGTTCATCTAATGCAGATTTTAGAGCTGTTATTTATGACAAAAGCTTACTCGTTATTAAATTTAAAAAAAATTAATCTCTTAGTTGCTACTTGTTACAGTTAACTTGCATCTTGGCATCTTGTATAGTTTGTTGTGGACATTGTACACATTTTAGTTTCAACGTATTATTATTTCTATATTCACTTTAAGTTTAATATTTAAAAGTTTTATAATTATGCTTAATTCCAAAAT
This sequence comes from Rhopalosiphum padi, assembly GCF_020882245.1. Classification (NCBI taxonomy): domain Eukaryota; kingdom Metazoa; phylum Arthropoda; class Insecta; order Hemiptera; family Aphididae; genus Rhopalosiphum; species Rhopalosiphum padi. The sequence goes on along the minus strand of NC_083597.1, from coordinate 22,631,065 downwards.
GAATTTGATAGCAAAAAAAACAAACATTGCAAACTCTTTCATTCTTTTCAGGTAAAAAAATAACTAATACTAATTTTTTTTAAGCATAATGATATTATATGTTTTTACAATTAAGGCAATTTGCTTATTTTAAAAAGAGTTGAAATTTCAGATCCTTAACACAAAATTATGTTAAAGAGACAGTAAATGCTCACGAAGTAGAACATCATTCCAATATGAAAGACTATTGGTGGGACAGCAATGGACCACTGAATACATTACACTCTTTTAATCCATTGAGGTGATTTATAATTAACTCTTTCAAGAGTATCTAATTAATTATTGTACTTAAGATTATTAAAATTAATGTTGAATTAGAGTTTCGTTCATAATAAATGGATTAACAAATATGAAAAAAATTGAAACAAAAAACATTGGGACTCGTCAAAGCTTAGAAAATATAAAAATACTTGATGTTGGTTGTGGTGGTGGAGTTTTAACTGAGGTATAGTTTAAAAATTTAAATTGAAGTATACGTTAATACTTATAAATTATTTTAGAAGTTTGTATCTATATTTAGGCATTAGCACGTCTAGGCGGTAACGTAACGGGAATAGATCCAAGTAAAGAACTAATAACAATCGCCAATGATCATTCTGTGATTCTTAGAAATAAAAATATCAAGTAATTAAACAGAAAAATTATTCATTTATAATATTTTTAATATTTTTATTTTCCTTTATAGATATTTCAATGAATCGGTTGAAGAGCATGTATTATCAAACACAGAATCATATGATGCAATTGTAACTTCAGAAGTTTTGGAGCATGTATCCAATAAATATGGCTTTTTAATAAACTGTATTGATTGTTTAAAGGTAACTCCATTATTTTAATGTACATACTTGGATATGAAATATGTTTTATTCGTTTTTTGATTTATCATATGTGACATCAATTTAACGGTCTATGGCAAAATATTGTCTTATTTTATTTCAAGTATAGTTTCATTTGTATTGGAATCTTTGGATTGAAAAGTTAGTTATAGGTCATATTTATGTTTTTAAAAAATCTAACTACATGTTCTGTTTGAAATGTTGAATTAACCATATTTAGTATCAAGCACTATCTTATATAAAATAGTTTGCTTACAATTATAACATTTTATAATTTTTGTATATTGCATTTTTATACCAAACACTCAAAATATAATTTTTTTAATATTGAGACGTATTGTAATAATAATAATTCATCGATCAATAACTCTTGACTTAATAGTTAATTTTGTTTTAAACCGACTTTGGCAAAACAAATAGTTGCATCAATCTGTGATGACTATTTTATAAATATTAATAAGAACTAAAACAATTATTATTTTTTAGCCTGGAGGATCTTTGTTTATAACAACCCCAAATAGAACAATTTGCTCATGGTTAAGTGTTAAAGTGATAGGAGAAACATTTGATTTTATACCAAAAGGTACACATGAATGGGAAAAATTTATATGTCCTCATGAATTGCAGTCAATTTTAGAAATAAATTGTAAGTATATAAATTATTATATTATTTGTTATTGTCTATAATAATATTTGTAGTTTTCTTACAAAGGCAAACATATTATAAGATTATCAAATTTTAGTTAAAACATTTTAACATTTATATTTATTTTAATTTTATTCATCTAGGTAAATGTGATACTATATCAATTAATGGACTATCATATAATCCTTTTACAAACCGATGGAGTTGGACTAATTCAACAGATGTATCTTATGCCATACATGCAGTGAAAAGTACATAGCCTGTAACTACTACCTATCATTAATTATTACTTTGTATTAACCATTATATTATATTATGATAATATTTGTATAAATTTATTTGTTATTGCACTATTAAGTTATAATATAATTATTCAATTTATTTCTATTTCTGGATTATTAGATGTGCTAAAATGTGTTTTTACCATCATTAAACAATATCATACGTTATTGTTATTATTATTCTTGAATTATCTGAGTAATGTGTTTTTAATTTAAATAGTTTTTTACATATATTTATACATCACTGTATTATTTTCCTACATTCAAATGGATATGCAAGTCCTAATCCTATTAATTGCTGTCATTATTGATTATAAATACTAGTATTTATAATTAATGTTGTAATATACAAACAAATATAATATTGCATAAACCAGTAATTATTAATAAAAAAATTAATTTCCATATTATAAAAAGAGACCCAAGGTAATAAATTACATACTCAAGATTAAGCCAATACAACACTCATAAGTTAACATACAAAAATACAAATAGCTAACACAATAACTTGGCTTGGAAAAATTATCTGAATATTTTGACAGTGGCAAACATCTAGAATTATTATTTTATTTAAGTTTAAAGAAGTAATAAAATATTAAAACATAATATACATAAAATATTTAAGGTTTATTTCTATATTGTATTATTGTATTATGTTTATTATACAATGTAACATTATATTTATGTTAATTATACATTCATCAATTTAAATGTTATGCTAGCTGTTGAGCTAGACACTTTATTTTATATAAATGTGTATTACACAAAACCAGATTAAAAATGATCATCTAGTTATGGTAATACAAAACGTATTAAATCGACTTCCACGTCGACAGAATTTTGTTTATGAAATTTATAAGACGCTGGTAGATCAAATCTTAACTCTGCAATAACCTTAGAATGAACACCCAATTGTTTTGCCATGGCTATAACACGTTTTCTTGTGCTTGTTTTATGGAGTGAATATACAGCTTTAGTAGCAAGACTTAAAGCCATTTTTAAGAATACTAGATCAGCTCCCTTTTCTCTTGTTCCAAAAGGTGGATTCATTATAACAGTATCAAATGCTTTAAGTTGCATATTTTTATCAATTTTTTTTACATCACATAAAATAAAATCACATTGACCTAAAAGATCACGATCAGCAGCATTTTCTACACTCAAAGATAGAGCAGATGGATCTATATCAAAACCTACAAAACAAATAAAACATACAAAATGATTATTTTTAAATATCCTAACACTATAATGTAGACTGTAGAATAAATATAACCTGCACAATATTGAGCACCTAACAAAGCGGCACCAATACTCAATACTCCTGAACCACATCCTAGATCAGCTACACATTTACCAGTAATGTCACCATACACGAATTGAGCTGTATGCAGAACACAAGCGGCAATATGAGATGATGTAGTGTATTGTTCTAGTTCAATTTTTGGGTTTTCAAATGTTTCAATATCTTCAAGTGCATGCTGTAAATGCTTTAACTTCATTGTTCCCGCCGCCATGATTGAGTATTATTTTTCAATACGAGGTAGGACAGGAAGTATAGAATTACCAAAGGCTGAATCTGTGGTGATGAAGAATCCTGCAGATTGCAAAGCTTGGGCACGTTGAAAGTGACTATCAGATGTTCCCTAAAAACATTGCATTAATATTAAAATTAGATAAACATTTTAAATATAAAACATAATATTTTTATTATTTTAGGAACCAATATCAAAAAGTACTATGAGCAATCAATATTAAGATTATCAAATACTGATATTAATAAAATAATTATACCATACAGTATATTATAATAAAATATTGATAGATAAATAATGAATGAAGACTAAGTATGATGAACAGTTTCATAGGTTTTAAAATAAATATAACTGAAAACTTAATTAGTATGGATATTTTTGTGTTAATATATTATGTACAATATACCTATAGAACCTTTGTTCGAAAATGTCAATAAAATTATTTTTAAACAAATACTCAAGTATTGAAACATCTATTAAGAATGTACATAGTATAAGTAACATTTATGTATAGTATAATATGGTATATGATCGTTGAACTAGATGAGCTGAAACTAAATTGTCATACCGGAGTTGTAGGATGAGAAACTGTTGGAGGAGTTGGAACAGCACCGGTTTTTAATAATATCTGTTTCTTCAGTTCCAAGTCTTCGAGTATCTTTCGATTTTGTATACCTTAAAAAACATTAGAATATTTCAAAAATTATCGTTATACAATTTTAAAATATATAAAAATAGTTATATAAATACCTCTTGCGTTTTGGGCTGGAAAAGACATTACCATTCACAACTAATATATTTAATTAACATTAAAAACAATGTAGATGAAATTAAAAAATTAAAGAAGGATGTGATATAATGTTGACAGTCGACCAATGTTCACTGATAACTTTTGTCAATTATAATGAGTAGTGAGTCTGGAACTTGTGGTGATTACTGATTGCCGAATACCGATTGGTCGGGACTGGAGAGTATCTATCAAGTTTGAGTATCAATGTAGTATGTACCTGAAACTTGGTTCATAAATGTTAACTTATAAAATATGTCCACCGCTATTATCATTTATCATATTACACAAATGATAAATTTTATCACCATAGATATATTTCTATGATTATCACCCCCAACTTTTATACTCACATGTACGAGCACAGTGAGAACAATATTATTATATTATCCAATATCCATGCGAGTCACGAAAACAACAGACTACGGTAGACTGCATGAGATCTTATCGTGCTCTCAAGACAACGTTATTACTTATTACTTATTTTTAAAAATCTGATTTAACCTAAAAAATCGATTTTTAAATTTTACGGCACCCCTCCTTTTGACAGATAATATTGTTATTATTAAATTGTTGTGATTATCGTAACATATATTTTAGTTTTCAAACATTTTTATCGTTGCCAAACAGTGTTATGATTTTTTGAAATATTTTTAATTATTTAATTTTGTTTTTGTATAACAGTTGATTTTTCTATTTGACAAAGTTTTAATTTTAATTTTAAAATGAGTACTACGGTAGATGAAGAATTTAACAAAAATAACATTGCAATTAATGAAGCTAAGGATGATTCATTCCAGAAAATTTCTCGTATAATATTACAACTCAATAAATTAAATACTTTTAAAAAATAATCTAAAATGTTTCTATGCTTTCTCAGGTCCTGTAAAGACAGTATTGTATGAAGGACTTCAAGAAAAGGATGTAGGAATTACAGAATTTACATCATCTATTCCTGGGATTTCTGGTATATTGAAACACAGGTGAATTAAAGCACAATTTTTTTTTTATTCAGTGTTAATAATATAACAATACACGTTTTAGGTTGTCTGATTTTCAAGTGAATGAAATTGCGTTAGATGGAACTGTTGTGCGACTTACAAGTCGCACTGTTCCAGAAAAGGAAGCCGAAGATCCTAATTTGGAAGGTAATTCATAAAAACATTAATGTATATTTACTTTCAAAATCTTAACTTATTGACTGTGTTTTAGATGCTGTTGATGAAACTGGTTTATGTGAGAAATATTCAAAGGATATTGATGAATTGGTAGAATTACAGAGTACCAAAAGCATTGAAATCAATGTAATTCTTATAATAATCATAATGATAAATATTATATTTTTATATTGATTTATTAATCGTTTTTTCAGGTAGATGGATTAACTAAAGAACAACGTAAATCAATACATAATTTTTTAAAATTCAAGTATGGTAGTAAAGTTAGCACTAACACTAAAAAAGATGATCAGAACAAACAGTTTATAGTCATAAGATTATCTACACTTGTTAAAAATGGTTAGTTATAATATAAGATAATATGATTATTTTATTGTACTTTGAAAAAAATGAAAAGTTGAAAATATTTTAGTACTTAAAAATTTGGATTACTTAGATTAATTTTAATACTTTAGTGTTATTACGTGTCACTTAATATTATATACATTTTTTTTTCAGATAGACAAACATGGCCTAAATCTAGACCTGAATATCTCCATTTTGCATTACATAAATGTAACATGGACACAACAAATGTTGTGAGCATTCTTTCAAAACAAATGAGGTAATATTTGAATTTTTAAGATTTATTTTGTATAAATATTATGCATTATTAGATTTAACATTATTATGTATAAATTGTATAATTAAATCCAGTGAAAGCTTATGAATAGGTGCCTGATGCTTATACAAAAACCATATTATTCTATTATTTCTATAGTCTATATAATACTTTATAGGCAACTATAAAAGTAAAATTGTTATCTTTTACAAAGTGATGTGTACAGTTGTTGTCATATTACAGCATTTGAGACTTGTTCAACTTTCATTATTTCAATCTTCATGAACTTGATAAAAACTGACTAATTAGGAATGTAGAATGGTGCAAATTTAATATATGAAATGTTGATGCATAGATGTTTAGATATTTTATCCATGTTACTTAAGTCATTCATAAATATTTTGTTTCGGTTTAAGAATTTGTTATGCATCTGTTGATGGAAACAACTTTTTTTTTTTACAAAATCTTACTATTCTTTATTTTATATTTATAGTGCTTACTAAGAGTATTTAAGCACACTATTTATTTTCTCTATCTCACTCACCAAACACAACATAGACAATTTATCTTTAGCAGAATCAACTATATGTTGTTATGTTTAGTATTAGAGTGAACAATATCTATCATTATAAATTAAAAAAATTATCTTTGTTCTTACATTTGCTTTTTTTTAGTACTTACATTTTTATGGGAGTTATGAATTATGAAATGTTACAATTTAGAAATAATATTATATTTTAAAATTTAAATATTGTAAAAATGGCAATGTAATATAAAACTTAATGTTTTTAACTTTAAGTTGTATAATAGGTCAATTTACTCTCATTCTAAATCTAACAATAAACAGTTGGTCCTCTGAACGCAAATTTGCTATATAGCACTAACATCTGTTAGTGCCCTTGCACTACTCTGTTGTGCACTGCCTTCTATTTTTCTCGTGAGCTGTTACTATAAACATTTAAGAACTCATAAAGGCTGAAAATTACAAATTTGTATTAAGAAAACAACACATTCACATATCAAGTTGTCTCTATCTTGAAATCTTAAAATTAAACCAAATATGTATTCAGCAGAATCTATTTTGTATTATTATTTTCAATATTATAGTGACACAAATTAGGTAAGAATATTATTTAGGGTAATTTTTAGACTTATTGATATTTGAATTTTAGAGTTAATATAAGTACTTTAAAATTATAATATTTTAAATAGTTATAATTATTAATGCTTAATTAATAACTAATTTTAAAATTAAAATATAAATATACAAGATGCTCTAGAATCTAGATAATATTTTTTACTTTAAATTTGATAAACCAATTTACTATAATATTGAAACTAACACAAATCAATTCTTTAAAATGCAGATTTAATGTCTTTTAAATTGTATCTACTACTTCTAAAACTCAGATGTTATTAAATAGTATTGTTAAATATTTCAATTTAAAAATAAATAAATAATTTAATTATTTTAATTAGGTTAAAATTGTACATTATTTATTTAAAAATAATTGAAATGTTATTATTGTGTTATCATTTTATCAAAATATAATATAATTTTAATGTTCTAATATATAAATAAACATTTATCAACATTTGTACTTGTTGTAGAGTGAAAGTTAATACAATTAAACATGCTGGCACAAAAGATAAACGTGGAAATACAACTCAAATGTTATCAGTTCGAAAATTAAATGCTAATAGTGTAGCGAAAGTTAATGCCAGAAATATATGGACTGGTAACTATGTATACAAAGATTCTACACTTAAATTAGGTTCCTTAAAAGGAAATAGGTTTCGCATTGTTCTAAGGTAATTTTTATACTTTTATTTTAAAATTAATTTTATTTACAAAAAAAGAAAAATGATAAATGTTTCTAAATAACAGTCAAACAATTTAAAATTTATTTTTATTTTTCTGTACCTTTATACTTTGTTTATGATGTATAAATAATTGTATTTATGGCATTAAATTACATATAGTTTTTTTTTATTTTTTTTTATTACAGATAGTTGTTTATATGATTGTTTATTATTTTAGAAATATTAAAGGAAATGATGAAGAAGTATCTAATGCTATTGAAATGTTAAAATTGCACGGGTTCATTAATTATTATGGTTTACAAAGATTTGGTAGCTCAGTTGTATCTCCCACCTATGTTGTTGGAAAGTCCTTGGCTTGTGGTAACTGTGAAGAGGTATAAATATCATGTATATCATTAACATTGTTTACTATATCAAAAATACTATGTATATTTAATGTATTTTATTTTCTTGTTAAGGCTATTGAGCATATTTTAAAACCTAGACCGCTGGAGAGTGCCTTTGAGAATGACACTGATCGTGCTAGATCAGTATGGTGGAAAACTAGAGACCCAAAGTTGGCTTTAAAAGAATTATCCAAAAAAAATTATACAGTTGAAGCAAAAATAATACGATCATTAGCTTTTAATGGTCCTAAGGCTTATGTTAACGCTTTTCAAATTGTAAGAAAACTAATAATTACTAGGTTTATCAATATTTTTTAATTTCATTATTATGAATGTGGTAGATTCCAAGAAACCTGGTATTATTATATCTTCATTCTTACCAAAGTTTAATGTGGAACAAGATTGTATCACAACGTATTCAAAAGTTTGGTTTGAAGCCAATTGTGGGTGACTTAGTGTTCAAGGACAATGAATCAAAAGAAGTACTTGAAGTAATTGATGGAGAAGAAATCAAAGAAGAAGACGAAGAAGAAGAAACTGATGTAAATAATGTAAAATTTCCAGAAGTTGAAACGATATCAGAAGAAAATTTATCCAAATATACTATTTTCGATGTTGTGTATCCATTACCAGGTTGTGATGTAAGTTATCCAACAAATGAAATAGGAAAATGGTATATTGATCTTTTAGCTAAAGATGACTTAACTTCTGAAAAACTTTCAAAGAAAAACAAGTAAGTTTTTTATTCCTTATGAAGTTGTGACATTACTACTATCTAATTAATATGTTTACTTTGTAGACTGTTTTCACTGAAAGGCACTTATAGGTCTATTGTATCTAAAGCCGAAGATATAGTCTGGACTACCATTAATCATAATGATTTAAATGATGATTTGTTATTGTCTGATATTGAAGTAATAGAAAATAAACAACCATTTATTTCTGTACCAGGTGATTAATAAAATAATATAAATATTAAATCTTTATAGTATAACTTTAATAAATAAATGTTATTCTTTTATTATAGATGGTTCTTTCAAATCATTGTCAATCGAATTCTCTCTGCGCCCTTCCAATTATGCTACCATGGTTGTAAGACAAATAACAAAACAGGACACTTCGTCTCACACACAAGCTTCATTGTGCAAAATTTCAAACAATAATAAACGAGACTTTATATCTACAGAAGAAGAGGATAACACCAGTAAAAAAATAAGACTTGATGTACCCACAGAAGACTAAATTAAGACATAATATTTTGTTATATTTACTAAATAATATAATAATATCTAAAAAGTTGATTATTGCCATTATGTTTTGGTTTATCTGTGGCATGTCTTGGCATGCCTTTCCACGTTGATTTTTTTTCCAAAACCTCGGCCACAAGTTTTGCAATTGTACGTCCATTCACCAGAATGTGATGACATGTGGGCACGCAAGTTCCCCGGAGTTGGGTAAGACTTGTCGCATGCATTACATTTATGTGGTTTTACCTGAAACCATATTGTCACTTTGGTGTATTATATTTTTAAGTATAATTGATTGGTCAAAATATTTCTAAAACTAAATATAATAAAAAAAAAAAAAAATTTAATACATAGGTGTCTATTATAATTTAATGTTATAATAGTCTCATCAGAATAATATTTTAGCTTTAGCTGAGAAAATGGTAATTGTTAAAAAACGACAAAATTATTATTCTTAAGGTATATAAGAACAAAAATTGTAATTAATTTCAATTTTAATTTTAAGATTAATTGCCAATAATAGAAAATTATGTCAGGATTATTACATTATTTTGATAGCAATTGTCATTTTTAACCCTATGGTCAAACCACAAAATAATGAATATAACATATAAACAATATAAACTCTCGTTTTTTAATATTGTATTATTATTACAATATCTTTTTAAATTTATTAATTGTTTATTATTTTTAAATCGGTATTTATTTATATTTTATACTTATTATTACTTACTTATTTATCCGTTATATTTTATTATTAAAAAAAAGTATTATTTTTTGTTATTGATCGTGGTAAATATAACGTGTGAGAATCATTCAAATTTATTTAGAACTTTCAAAAGTAAATCAATGTCCTTATCATTTTCGATAGCAAATACACATAAATATGGGAATAGTATGTATATTACTGATTTTAATAATATTGCAATTTTCAATTATCCACGATATATTTAAGTTAAACACTTTTTTATGTTGTTGAAGAATTGCTATTTTCCCTTATTTAGATATGAAATTTTAAGGATTAGGCCAAAACTTAGAGGTACCTATTGACGATTTAGAGTTAACCAAATTCAACTGTATAGGTATTGTGTTTGTATAATTAACAATATTCAGAATATTTCTTATACATACGAGTAGGTACATAAATACACAATATTGATCTACGAAAGTATTTTGATTGGTTATTCCGAGATTTAGTTGGTCAACTCAAATTTTGTTGCCGTCGTTTCGGTGCTATTAATAATGTATTATTTTATCTATCCAAAATCCAAACCTGAAACCCAATGAGATTTATGAATAGGTAAAATGTACCTACTACCTATTCAAATTTTTAGTACATACTACAAAGTATGTATGATTTATCTATTATTTAAAACACAATTTACTTATATTTAAATATATTAGAATATTGTTTTGTGACATATACCTATATTACAGTTATTCAAGGTTTACACCAAGTCAACAAAACAGCAATATTCTATTTTCCGAAAAATAGGAGACAAAATACAAACATTTTTTGGGACATTATCCGAAGTGGTGTAGGTAATAATTTTCGTGTTTCTGGAGATATTTTGGATTCCGTTCAAAAGAGGTAAACACTAAAAGTTCAAACGGTTTCTGTTTTGTTCCTGTTTCGACAACATTTGTCTTACTGCCTTACTGGTGTCTGGTATAAAGGTATAAGCGAGTTTTAATACAACATCCGATAAATTGTATTTACGAGTATATAGGTATCGGTATGCATACTGTTTTGTGTTTAATATATATTATACGAGTACTTACATATATGGTGTATTAAACTAATATTTCGTCTGGTATATATGTTTAATTTTGTCTTTCTGTTGTAATGAAAAGTTTATATTTTGTCGGATTACTGAAAACCTAGAATTGCAACAATGTACAGGTGACAGCTCCTATAATGCGCATTGTATACGTCACCGCGCGCGGGTATTATTACAAATTAATATACCGTCGTCCGTCACATCATGATATGTCATAATTCAAGTAGGGACGACTTTTATGCATTAACCATCATTACATATTAAATTATAGTTTAATTTAAATTTTTCCGATGTAAAATTTTAGGTCAAAATACTTATTTTAGTACCTATTTACTATATTTAAACAGTTACACATCACTACGAAAAAAAAAATTGAAACGTGCAACTTTTAACAATGTATGTAAATATTAGATTGTTTTTTTATCAAATAACACTCATTATTTCAAAATCTATTAACATTTTTGAAAATATTTTTTTTTAGATAATTTCTAGTTGAAATATAACAACATTTTTTAAGTTTTTTTACTTTTGAGAACGATGACAAATATTTTTAATTTCATATTCAGGAGTAGAATATTTTTTGGAGTATTTCAATACCGTAAAAATCGAAATCCGGAAGAGTAGTTTATGAATTATATTAGCGGAGTAGTAAATCAACATTTTGTAAGGTGCCTAGGTATACCGTATACATCAGTATAATATAATCACTAGGGAAATACTCAAATACATTCAGAAGTGTTATTATTTTGGTGATAAGGTGAATTTAGAAATGTAGGTAAATAGTATTTTTGGACATTTCCTAGACAGAATTTTTTAAGAAAACATTAAATACCTAACATATTTTATTTTCAATTTATCAACCCCAATACAGTGAATTATTATTTTAACTCTTATAAACACCTCAAAAAAAAGAAAGAAGTTTTTTTAATGTGTTATGAACAAAACTATTATAAAAAAACATATTATGTCCGAAGGTACACCACAATCCGAACACTTCGAACTTATGTTATATACGTTATAAGACAATATCTACTCAAAGTTATAAATTTTTTGAAATATTTTGACCTAAGTGAACATCCGTTTACTTTGGAATGTGTCATTCTATGGTAGTACAGGTTCGAACTGGCTGTAAACGTTTTGCCGCAAATTGGACATGCGTGTGGCCGCTCGCCGCTATGTATGCGTTTATGTGTGTTCAATGCGCTGGACGTGGAAAACGCTTTGTCGCACTGGGCGCAAGCGTGAGGACGTTCTCCTGTGAACAGACGTGCGACGGCAAATCATTTAAATTTATCGACTATTTATTTGAATAGGTAATAATTATGAATTATTCCCAGATTAGTAATATTTTTATAGCCTTATTAGGAGGTTGCTAATCAGCGGTACATTTAGAAATTTTTTTTAGGGGCTTATATTATTTATATATTCAGTAAATTAATTATAAATTAAATATTAAATTATTATAAGAATAAAATATATAATAAAAAACATGAATATTTAAAAAAGTAGTAGTTCATTGTCAGGGTGGGAGGGGGAACGTGCCCCCGTGGCCCGTGCACAGTGCACAAGAGATCCGCCACTGATGCTAATAATATTTTCAGTTGTCACAATCGTCGTTTTTTCTAAATTGTTTTTCACAGATGCCCGGAAAATTTTTCAAGTTTTTATTTGTAAGTACAGTAAATTATCAATATTATATGTACCCAGGTATCTGAGCCCTGAGGGTCGATAATTTATATGAATCACTTTAATATATTATTTGGATTTCATTTTACAGGCCAAGAAATCAGCCAATTAGCAGAAGTGGCCGTTAAATTACAAACAATTAAAATAGGTGGCCGTAGCCGCGTAGGTATTAATATTGTAATTAATAATAATATTATATTATAATTTATATTAAATCAATCAGTTTATTACCTTGTAGATTGTAAGTGTGAATAATATATAATTTTAATAATATGTAAAAAATATTAGTGGGGAAAACCGACAACGGTTCCCATTAAAAACGAATAATTTTAGTTTTATAAACTTACAGAAAATCTTTCTCTGATAAGTTGGTAGGTAGGTACATACATTTTTAATTTTTAACAAAATAAAAAAACAAGCAACATTATAGTTATTTTTTGTGTAAGTACAATAACCAATATAAGTATATTTAAAGAGTTGTGTCTCAGAATGTATCAAAAACGTTTATAGCTTATAATGTTTAACAACATTTAATAATCCTCCGTAAAATACAAGAATAAAAATTAAATGAGATTTTGTTTATAAGTTTAATACAATGTTTAAATAAGTGAATCTAATAGTTTTTTCCGTAAAAAAAAAAATCATACATATTATATTGTCATCTCACCTGTATGGGTTCTTACGTGCCTTTTTAAAAGCGACGGCCGATCAAAACCCTTCGCGCAAACCTCACAAAACAATTTGTATGGTTTTTTTGACTTGACATGACGCGACGTCAAAGCACTCCTTATCGACAAATCCAATGGTTTTAAATCGGCAGAATCATCTTAAAAAAACTCGCGATATTAAGTTAATGTCATTTATTTTCACTTACGCGGGTAATTTAAATAGGCATATATAATATCTTATATTTATACACCTACCTATTAATCTTGATCTACAATTACTTTTAAAATTATCACACATTTTTTTTAAGTCTATATAATATCATGTGAGTGAAGACTACCGACACCTTCTCGTGATCCACCGTACCTACTTTCACGAAGTATACACACATACACAAGAGTCAATAAATCACTTAGATACATACCTATCGTAAACACCTCATACGCCAATGAAAAGCTCTTTATAGAATGTATAATAACTTATAACAAATGGTTCTGGTCGGTGCTTAACTCTATTTTTTTTTCCAATTTCAATAAACTATAATTTACTGTGTTAAACAATGAAATATATATAATGGTATAATATGGGTCGTTCACAAAACCTATTCTAAATATAAAATACTAGCTGTCCCGACTCCCGACACGGCGTTGCCCGCGTATTGCAAAAATATTGAGGGTCTTAATCGAGATAAAAACTATCATAACACGGTGTAAACAATTTCATTAAGATCGGTTCAGTAGTTTCGGAGTTCATCCCGGACAAACACAGTGACATGAGATTTTTATATATAAGATAGTACTTTCCAAAAAATTGATACGGCAATAATAACGCGTAAAAATATTCGATTCAAAATAATAATTTTAATTTCAAAATTTAAGGGAAACAAAAGCAAATAAATAAATAATATGAAGAAATTATAAAATTCACATTAAATATAATTTTGTTTTACTTTTGAAAAACATCTGAATATTACCCACTCAGTATTCAGCAATTCCCAATAATAACAAAAAATTGGTTGTCACATTATTTTATACTCAACCATCTTATCTCATAAGAAATAATTTTATTATCTGAAAATACCCGGGCTAGTATACAAGACTTAAATTTGTAATTTTTTGTTAATTTAGGTTCTTATTAGACAACAGCCTCAATCTCATCATTTCAAGCGTATCTACAACATACTTGGTCGATAAAAAATTAATCATCGTTATATTATGTTCCTATACGCGACATCTTTAAGTATAAATAAGCACGGAAGTACTCGCTTACTCTATTATTGTTATACTTATTAGATAGACTACAGAGATCAGAAGTATAGGTATGCGATGCGAATCACAAGTGTAAGAATTTTTTTTATTATTTCAATATGAAAGTCTTTTTTGTTTTCATTTTAAATACGTTTAATACAAATTAATTACATGGAATGTTGTGTATAATATATGACATTATAATATAAAATATATAATACCATCGTAATATTAATTTACTGGATGATCCATTTAACGTAGCACATATATTAATTATTATTTCAAAAACTATTTACGTAAATATTTTTTAAAATAATTCTAAGCCGTTAAAAACAACGTTTCTCTATACAAATAGATTTTTATTATATTTTAGCGTTATGACTAAAATACTAAATATTTAATATATTTTTAATTCCTTATTCCAAAACAGAATATTTTTTGGAGTTTTTTAATATTATATAAAAATCAAATTTTCGAAGAGGAATTTATCAAATAAAATATATATCTATTTAAAATATTGATGAGCAGAGTGGTCTACCGTTGTAGGTACCTCACAAAATGAAGGTCCATTACTCCGTTCATCTAAACATTAAATATACTTTTAACTAAATACTCGTTCGAAATTTAATTTTTATAGACAAATGCTTCAAGTAATATTGTGTTTGGGAATATCAAAATGTACATACTGTCGTTAAAAAGAAAAAAAAATTGATAACATTAAAAAAATGTAATTTGTTTTTCTATAGTAATTTAAAATTTCATAAAAGAAATATTTTCGTTATTGTTTAAAACATTTTTAAAAACGTTAGTTTTTCTGTAATAATGAGCGCTCCTTACGTCATGATAAATTGATCATCCCGTGCATAATATCATCGTAACGATTGAGCGAGTGTGGCGGTATTTAATCATCACGGGTATTAGTACCCGTGCCTGACGCTCCATTTGAAATTTCCGCTTTTGTCCGTCTTAACGAAACTGTAAACGGGTTTTCGGTCGCCGAAACGGTCGCCGTCGCTGTGGTCGATCGCGTCTGAACTGTCGGCCGGCTCCGGTGCCGCGTCGCGGAGCTGCCGCTTGATCCTGAACGAACTGTGAACCACGTGGTCGGCGACCGTGCCCTGCGACAGCGGCCCGTCAAACTGGCCAGTGAACGGCATTTGGAACGGGTCCACGTATTGGTGATGGTGGTTATGACTGTTATGGTGCTGTAGTTGGTGCAAATGGTTGTTGTTGTTGCTGTTAAACCGGAACGCGTTTGGTTCGGCAAACGAAGGCGGCGGCCGGAGCGGCTGTTGTTGAGCGGTCTTCGGCGTGCCCCAATACACGTTTTTGTTGGACGCCGACGGCCGTATGACGGCGTCTAGCGGCGTGAACTTGGTGTTGGTCGCTGCGGAGCCGTCAAACCCTCCTCCGCCGAAGAACAGAGATCCGCCACTTGGATTCGGTGGGTACTGTTTGTTGTTGCGCACCGAACCCGCGGCCTCCTGGCCAAAATCTTGCTGGAAGAACGTCTGGCTACTGGCGCCGGACGGCTGTTCCGGGACGCCGGCGAACGGGGGCGTGAGTATATCGTTCGCGTCGAAACCCAATTCCCAGCGACCGCCGTTTTGTTGCTGTTGCTGGTGGTTGGCCGCGGGGTCGTTCGCCTGCAGCGTCGGCGTGTACGGAGTGAACTGTTCCAGTGGCGGGTTGGCGAACGTCAGGCTGTGCACCTGATTGCTGGGAGACGACGTCTGAACCGCGATCGAACCCAGTGGCGTCAGCGGCGGCGGCGGTTGAGCCTGGGCCGAGTGGAAACCGCCCCCACCGCCGCCGCCGCCACCGATGCCTACGCTGGGCGTGAACGGCGACGTGTGCACCGGCACGGGCGCCGACGGTGCGGTTAACGGTACGAGCGGCGGCGGCTGCGGCGCTTGCACGTTTTGGACGTGCGACTCTGGCCGGTTCAGTGGTGTCGATTCACCGCCGGCCGGTGGCTGAAAGCTCTGCAGCAGCTGATAGTCGGCGTTCGGCGGCGGAGTCAGATAATCGATAGGCGCCCGGCTGTCGGCCGTCAGGTCTACCGTGGACGCCAGGTCCGCGGGTTGCTGCATCTGGCCACCGGTCTGCACCGATTGCAGTGGCGGCGGTGACACGGCCACCGTGAACATACTTTGCTGGTGATGGTGATGTTCTTGCAGGCCTCCGATCCGGGCCACGGTGTGCGACTGTACCGGTACGTTTTGCCGGCGAGCTCTCAGCACACCTGTTAACGTGATGCGTCAAGTGTAATATTATGAGTGTATAATAATAATATGTGTATTTCTTACTAGTGAACGTATAGAAAACATTAATATTATCATATAATAACAGACATATTTTTAATTCAGCGCAATGCTTTGTCTGATTGAAAATATTTTAAATGGTCGATATCGACGAGTATACTCCACGCGTTGAGTACGAATCTGTTTTTATAATATTTGTATCGTTTCACTATATATCGGACGTAAATTGGGTAATTTTTATTATGTCACACGTGTGAAAATAAATAACGAATATCGGTACCTACCTAATTTATTACTACATTAAATATAAATTAGTATAAATAATGTGAAAAAGGAGTACAGACCCGCTTTAGGTGTGTTCCTGTAGAATTTTGTTATTTTTATTTAATGTAAATTTATTTGAATATACGTTTGTTTTATTCATTTGTGTACTATTTTTGCTATCAAAAATAAAACTTAATCACACTTACGTGGGTACTTATGTGGGAAGGAATAATAAAATGTCGTTTCAGATATTTACTGTGCTATACCTCGGTCGTCATATTCGCGATATACCCATAGCTAGGCATATGTCTTTCAAAACACAATTTTTTACTTTGACCGGCGCAACTAGGAAACATAGCAAAATAATCGAACATGCCTATCCAGATATAATATTTTACAGGCACCTATAAAATATATACCCTTATTACTATATCAAAAAATGATGATCATATAATATGGCTTGCAATATAAATGACTTATGGAATAACGTACGCTATACACCATAGTGGCAGTGATGGTGGATAATATAAACCCCGTGAATTTGTACTTGTACCAACATGTTAATATAGGTACTAGTGTACTATTATATACATAACATTATACATGAATACGCTATTTTACGTTGCGAAAACTGCAGCGACGGCCGTTACATAAAATCCAGTCTCGTACGCAACAATAACGTGACATTTTATTACACAAAATTTTTTGACTACCCCATAAATGTGAACCGCCAGATTTTATTACGTGTCCGCGCACAACTATATGCAGCTGGTCATTGTATATTCGTTTGGGTTTTATAGCTTCTGGGGGTTCTGGTTTACGACGTGATTGCTGCGTTAAGGTAAAATTGATATGAGATTTTTTGAAACATTTTATGATTTTATTTAAAGTTAATCGGTGCAGGATGCAGTTAGTATATAAGTACGTTACTTCGTTGTTTTTTTTACCAAACATTTAGAATACAACGTAAATGCGTAGGTATACTTTTCAACGAATAACGTATTAACGCAAGTTATGGTCATTATAATAATAAAATTAAAAAATCCAAAGTTTATGTCAGCAGTGACACGTGGGTATATATTTTAGTATAACGCCAATATTGATATTGATCTATTACATATATATTGCAATAAAATACAATATATTATTTTATATATACCCTGCAACGGCTGCAACTATATATACATCATATTATTATAAGCAATATTAAATTATAATATATAATGTATTATGACATATAGCAATAATGGTTATGTAGATATAGTAAAAAAATAGTAATAAAAATAATAATGTGTTTAGCTATACCTGTCTTGAAATCGCGTTCGATGACGTATATCTTTTTGACTTCGAATAATACCGCGACGGATACGGTCGAGAGGAACACCTGTAAAAATATACATGCATTTGATTTTCATTAAACGTGACATCTGAACAACGGCGGGTACCTTATGAGATCAACATGGTCGCGTTATTGTTAATGTATTTTTTGTGATTTTATGATATTATATATGTTTTCGTTTTGTTTTTGATTACGTAACAATACCCACATGCTCGAGCGGATCAAAAAGAAAAGGAGGCCAAGAAAACATATAACATGTTACTTTTCTTTATTGTCCGTTGATTACCTGGTGCGTTTTTTCCCTACATGTCCCCGCCGTATTCTTTTCATCTGAAAACCGTCACTAATATTGGGCTGATACGCAAGGGAAAGTGCCATCAATGTGACAAAATGACAAAAAAAACATCATATTTATATATATATATATTATAGCTGATGTGAATAAATATATAACATATAATATTATTATGTATGTGTATGGAATGGGGAAGGACAATATTTTTAGACGAGTAAGTTAAAAATTATCGCCAAATTTGTGAACCTTACATCTCATATGCCTTGGTAAATCTAAATATTAGGTTTGATTTTATTGTTTGATGTTAATTTTATATATCAGTAAAATATAGCAATATAAAACTACACGTGTAATTTAGTTGATTCTACACGAATTTTAAATACTTATAAAAAGTAGAGGATAAAATTTAAAGTAATTAACGAAAAAAAAATGTTAATAACAGGGATTGACATTAAGTTTAATGATACCTCTTAGCCACCACAATAATATATATATTAAATAAAAGTATATTTTTACTCTTTTCTGAGATTTAAATAACAATATTTTAATCAACATAGAATTTAAATTGACAAATTACATTGATATAAGTTTTAACAACCATCAGTTATTTACGACACGGCCATTAACTAATTTTTACGTTTAATTTCAATAACAGATTAAAAAATAAATAAATCAGGCTTTAAAAAAAATAACAAAAAGAGATTGCTCAAAGAATCTTAATACCTAAAAATAAATGTACTTTTTGTCATAGTTTAATCAATCAAGCAATAATTTTTATTTTTTTTATACCAAAAATATGTTAAGGTAGGTGATTTTAAAGAATTGTCAAGAATAATGGTTTTTATTAAATCTACTAAAATAATAAAAAAGTAGTTAATTTTTTAGTAGGTACGTTAAAAATATTACCTGTTAGCATTACAATAGTATACAAATTATAAAATTTCAAATTCAAACTGTCTCGAAATCAAAATTATCTAATACTTTTAAATATAGTGTGAGTGTAATATTAACTGTATAACGTATATAAACTGCATTAAAGTAATATTTAATACATGGGTATAGAATACATAATATGCTTATTAGAAATACTAAGCACTAGAATTCTAAACAATCGACTTAGGTAATAGAACTGCACAGTTGATGTTAGTTTGTAGAAAATATAATATAATATAAACAATATATTTTTAAATAGTATATTTATTTTTACTGTATTAGGAAAATGAATATCATAAACTGTTTTGTATGTATATTATAAATACACCATATTTACATTCTAACAATAAACATTTTACATGGCATACCCAAACTTCAAATATATACAATAGTATTGTCAATATTTGTACGACATATTATATTTTCATTCAATTTTGGAAAAATACTTTATTTACTTACCAAACAATAATAGAAAAACTGCATTATTAAAAGTGTTTAAAACTATTTAAGAACTAAGTTAAAAGAAGATATAATAACTGTATAAACAATATTAATATATGTTACTATTAAAATAATGTAGGAGGTATAAATTATTGTTGTTGGAGTAGATCACTATTATTCAGTTGCTTCGACGTGTGTCTACAACGTACAGATTGACTTTTTACTGTGGTTGACATTAGAACCGTCTGGGCTGGTTTCTCCTGTTCCCCTCCACGTTACGTTTCAAAAGAAATATATTTATTTGTTATTGTATTTTATCATGAAAGAAATGATATTATTTTACAATTATAATGTTCCCACCTCTTATGAAACAATCAATTTAAATGTCAAATCGTATTCATTGTTAGATTGTTAGCACACAGACTCCGATCTATACGATTTATTTAGTTATGATGATTTGTGTATGTTGTTAACACAAAGTTAATCGATAAAGTTCATTTAATTTGATTTTAAGATAAACCTATTACATCTAGGTTAGTTTCAAATACATAATTACGTCATAGATAGACGACAAATGATAATAATGACAATTCAATATTTTATTAAATAACGAAAGTATATTACCTAAACCTATAGCGAAATAACTTCAATTAATAAACAGTTGTCGGTCTGTGAAATGTATTATTAATTATCGATCTTAGGATCGAGCAAAATATTAATTAATATGTAGTAACGACTTTTTAAATTTATTTAAATTTAATTTCTAAATTATAGCTTTTAGGTATTAAAATTTGACATTTTAAGACAGAGTTACTAAAATACGTTTATAATCATTATCATATTAAAAAAATATGTTTAAAATGTTAAATTACGCAATAATTATTTTTCTGAATGTTGTAAAATAATAGTCGTGTATTGATCTGTAAATAAACACTATATTAAACTTATTTCCACTAATAATAATTGTATTTTACGTGAAGACTGATAATTTAATTAAAATGCTTATAATGATAATGCACCATTATTCTGAAACTATAGGATTCTGGATGACCAAGTTGAGATGATAATTTCACACCAGATATCTGCATTACTGAATGTATCCTGTGCAGATTTTTTAAAAATGCAATTCAAACTCCTCTAAAAATAACAGAAAAGTTTTGCATATATTTAATAAACGTTGAATATTTTTCGATAAATTTAGCTCCACCTGGAATCATTTTATGAACGCAATAGCTTATAATTAAACATTTATAAATATAGTAAGTATACAATTTTAAATATTTGTGAGTACTTATCTATCTGCCTATTGCTTTTATTATTAAGTTACGTATTAATTAATAATATTAATATATGATGTATTTTCAGTTCAGATTTAAGTTACATAAATATAATATATTCTCAAAATAACTAAAAAATTATTTATGAATGTTTTAAATTCAATAAATGCTAGTTATAGTACCTACAAAAAATTTAACTGATTTAAATATATTGTGCCCATATACATGACTAAATTTTGTTGTCATGTTTTACTTAAAAGCACATTAAAATAAAAAGATATCAAGTTACAATAAGACACGTAGTTACGCATCGATAATATGAAAGGTACCTACTACCATTTATTAAATAATAAATGTATTATATTATATATTTAAATAATTGTGCTACTAATTATATATATAGATAGGTATTACGTATATAGGTAACGTTTCCAATTATTTTGATAAACTATCTGTCACGTTATAGTTTCTTTGGTTGTAAACGCTTATAGTATACTACTTACATAAATATAGATGAAATAATATTCACTAGTGTCAAATGGTTATTGTTATTTTTCTGGTCTAATTATTAAAATTATGAATAGTGTATAACAATAATATTATTGTGTATATAAAAATACAAGCCTTATCGTTTCTTACGAAATTATATTTGTTACCCTGTGTGCATTTTAATACTATATAATATATTACTTATATACAATACTCAATGTATTGTTCACGTTCATAACGCAAATTAAATATTTTCGTTCTAATTTATTTTCTAACTATTAAACCAGTACACATAACAATTGTTAAAATTATAATCTCACTTTGAAATCGTAGCAGACACATAGATATTTAAAAAAAATAGTATTTATCCCCTTATATGCATATTATTTTCCATTTGTATGTTCATTAATTTGAATGTATAAGGATATGACTATAATAGGTATACTTATAACTTATATATGTTATAACTATATATTTTTATTTTAAATTATGTATAAGTACCTAAGTACTTACTTTATGACTTATAGCGTGATTGATTTTTGAACCATATGATAGTATAATATAATAATACATCGTACTCTCCTTGGATACGGATTATCGGATCCAAATTATAATCACATTAGTACAAAAAAAATTCAAATTTTTCAGTGAAAGTAACCTTTTTTATCGTGGGAAAAGAGAGTCAAACAAACGGTGAACATGGGCTACCCGTTACAACATTAATTAGGTTCCTATATTTTTTTTCTAAGTGCCAACCATATCAAATAGGGTTATACAAAATAAATGACCAGGGCCCATCATTATCTGTATTGCTCTTATTATGTGCAACTAAATTATGAACGAATGAACAATGTCGTTTATAACATAACTATAGACGACCGGTATAATAATAATAACATAATAGTCGTTACAAAATACCAATCAATACTCAGTTTTTGACAGAAGTTTATGTAATGGACCAAGTCTTCTGCAGGTTTTAAATATTACATTATATTTTTTAATATAATATGTCGCACTGAACACTTCCATCATTGTTATTATCATAAATTACTTACCTATACAAAGTATAAAACATATTATAATTCAACGAGTTATTTTTCTACTGGCTGTCAATATTTTCAAACGACCAATTATATATTCGTAATAAAGCGTTATAAAAATACAAGTTGACATAAAAAGTAATTTTTCGTTTAAAATTATGAATATTATGATTAACAACGTCTCTTTACCTATTTTCTTTCTTGTAAATTTTCACATTTTGTATAATAGCCAATAATCGAACTGACTAGGAGGTATTCAGGTATTCGCTCAATTTTAATATTGATAAAATGTGAAGAAACGATTATAATATAATAGGATAAACGATATATACATCGAATCACGAATTTCAACACAGCGATATCTACTCTAAATTGTATGAAAAAATAATAATTATTCGCTTAACCTATATCATATGTTAATTCTTAAATCTTAAGCAAACCTACGAAACATTATTGATTGTTTAGAAAACGTATAATTTAATTCTAATTGTCTTAGTTCTTGACTTAGAAATCAATACCAATTATATGATGATTAGGTTTTCTCATAATTAAAAAATACCTTTCACTATTTTTATGTTATGTAAATTATTAATAATACAAATTTATTTGTTTATTGCATTATTCAAAATTTAAGTGATTATTAAAAAAGAGAAAACTTTAACAAATCATTTTTGGTTTATTAATTACATTTTACTTAGGTAGGTACTGCCAGAATTATTCCTACTTGTTTTACTTATCCTATATATTTGTTTTCCTTAAACTTGTTACATTTTATTTTTTTACGTGTTCTGAAGCATAAATATTTTATAAAATTAATTAATTAAATAACATTAATTTAAGAGTTTAATAAAACAAATTTATAAAGAATAGGCATATTAAAAAAAAAAGCTTTAGTTAGTTGTGTATATAAAAACAAAGTTTAATAACCCATGTAGTTATCTCTAGTTTTTATCGTAAAATGTATAAAATAAAATAATATTTTAGATAAATTATTAATTTTTAATTGGTTTCAAAATGAATTTATTTCCCGTGGCTTCGTCCATAACCACTCCAGTCTTCATGTCAAAAACTAAAACAGGAGCTGTTTTTTTAGTAGAGCTTCCTATAGTTGTCGGCGCTGCTGATGGTTCTGCTAATCGTTTTGGATAGTTCCGTACACTTTTAACGGGTTTCTTGGATTTATTCTTAAGGAGTGTAATCGTCATTGGCTTATAAATTACGGGTCTCTGACGGCTCTCCTAAATTTAAAAATGTATTTTATTATGTTATGTATTTATATAGGGTACAGTAATCGCCAATTTATATTTTTGGTTGCTTTTTAAGAATTCTAGAAATCCTCTGGTGCCTTCAAAATGTAACGTATAATATAATATTATATGTTTATCCCAAAACAGTAAAGGCAAAATAAAAAATGAAAATAAAAAATTAATTTAATTAACTAACAAAAATAATAAATTAAAAAGTGTGTATTATTATTTTGCCTACATGCGGGTCAAATAAAGTCTGACCACTGGCCACCATTTAGCGACCTCTTATGAAAAGATTTTAGTAAAAAAGAAAAATATAGTGAATTTTTTAATTTCTGTACTGAAAAAATAAATAAATAGATAAGCCCGATAGTATGTTATTGTGTTACGTCAAAGTAAATACATGAACTAAATTTATATTATTAAATTGTTAGTAATAATACATATCGATTTTACCTGTCCGTATTCGATTTGGGCAGGTTCTTCGTACTGATCGTTTTTTTCCTAAACAAAATAATAGATTATACGTCTATTGGTATTGTTTTCAACAATATCTATAATAATAGTTATAAAGAAACAAGTAATTATCTCATAATCTCACGTTTTCGTTGGATAATTCATCAGCGCCGCCGTGGTTTAAGTCCCAGTACTGTTCACCGTAACTGCCGTCTTTGTCACCCCATTTCACCTGTTAAATCACAACACATATTGAACATTCTACGAGAACTATAAATATATTATCACTTTTTTTAAGAACACCAAACTCACTTTTCCTTGGTACCGTTGAGCGTCGAAATCCTTTTTCTCGTACCTCTGTTCCCAGACATTTGGATCCTCGAACACGTGTCCAAATTCTAATTGTTGGGGTCCGCTTTGCAACGAATAAACATCCCTAACATAAAAAATATATAAGTACTCGATTAAACGGCATACTAAAATTGATATTTCCATATAGTTCACCGTAGTCGCATGGTATCAATTAATACGCGTGGTCAAAGATTTTACTGATTTTTATATTAATTTTCGTTTTTTTGAAAAAAAAAGTTTTATTGGTAGGTACTTTAAAGTATAATTATGTTATTATAATGCTTATTAATCTAACTTTTTTTTTATAATAAAATATATTATTTTTTCAAGATACCTTTCTAAACAAATTTATGTTTAATATTGAATACTCTTTTTTTTTTTATTAATTTTTAAAATTGAATGGTTTAATGGTTAAATAAAATAGCGAGGGTATTCTGATAAACTAGTGAAGCACTGTTCCGCGTCCACCAAATTTTAAATGCTATTACTAAATAATAATAGAACAAATTATTCGATTTTAATAAACATTGTTAGAAAAATATTCTACTTCAAATAATTGAAACCAATTATAAATTCTTCAAATTATTTATTTTTGTTTTCTATAACACAAAAAAATTTTACTTGAGAAGATTAGTGAAGCCGCATGGAAATACATATCCGCGATGCTCGCATGAAAATAATGTATTTATTATTATTTTGGCGTTTGCAGATCGTTACGTATTATAGTTGTCTTATGTAAGCTAAAGGGGGTTTGTATTTCCTCAGCCACCGTTTCACTTTTATTTTATAGTAATAACTACACATGCAATACACCATTTCGTATCACAGGACTTCCGACACGTTAATTCGAAATAAATAAGGTATATATAAATAAATATATATATGTAGGTATATATATATATGAATCGGTTCGGTTGCTTACATGAAATGTTTGTTTTCCGCATCCTCGTCTTCCGCTTTCTCTCGCAAGTGCGTGTCGCCAACGGTGTCCCTATCGCTGCCTGTTAACAATAATATTTGGCCGTGTTATGCACAGTTATTATACTAATATTGATTTGTATATTATATTGTCGTTGGTCGTTTACCTCCGGCTGCATATCGATCCTTGGACACGTGATCGACCACTGTGATGGCCGTAGTTACACCATAATAATAGCACGTCTGCAATAAAACCATATACATTAATCACAGTAGTGGACTATGAAAAAAATTCAGCCTAGGAAAATTTTTTGACCGGCCCTTAAATTTGTTTCGTGGAGGATATATTTAGTAAATTTTAAATGCATATTTATTTTGAAGTCTTAACAATAATATATTGTTCTCGAAATAAGTATAATAAACAAACAAGAAACTCGTTTTTCGCACTTAATAAAAACAGAATATTATATAATGTTAAATTTAAAAAAAAATTGAATATAATTTTTTATCAATTTTAATGTTATTTAATATATTTTTCTCTACAGCCGTAAGTAGGAATGTCTAATTATTATTTTGTATGAATAGCCCGCTGCCTACTACTATTATAGCCGCGGCCCACGCCAGGAAAAGTCTCGATATCCCGCTGGCATAGTCGCCGCCATCGACTCTACATAAGATAACTATAATACTTAAAAATATATCTCTATAAAAAAATACTAATATATTTTACGATAATTATTAAACACTCACCGACACCAATAGCAGACAAAAATAGCGTGGACTGCAGATCGGCCCGACAGGGGACGTCATGTTTTCACGACGGTCTTATTCGCTGTGTTATCCACTCGCGTTCGGCGAGTCTGATATGGTTATTATTGCGTATAGTTATATATATATGTATATAAATATCGTATTGGTATTGGTATTCGAGTTTTTGCGTACTGCACTGACGAGGTAAGTACGAGAAATCGCCGAAATCGATCGTAGCGAAATCCGTTCCGATTATCAGCGTCGTGTCGGATTTCCGCGTGTCTATAGCGGCCCGCACACTATATACTATTATTATTATATTATTATTATTATTATTACTATTATTATACTGTACGCGCTGTGCACAATGTATAATATTGCCACCGCCGTCGTCGTAAAATCGAAACGCATTGTTTCATGTTACACGGCAGTTTTCCGATGGGGACTCACCGAGTGTGAGCCCGCGCCTTTTTCCGCGTGCAGCAGCCGCGATTATTGCCGTTATAGCGGTTTGCGAAAACTGCAGTCGTTGTGGTCGTGCGGTCTGCGCTTAGAACTGTAGCAGTGTAGCTGTACAATAATATTATAAAGTGCTATACGTATATTGTGGTAAGGTATCTACTTACGAGTTGCAACACGTAATAAACAATACGTATACATTATACACATTGTACTGCAGTATAGTGCAATGTAGTCCACGTGAATTATGTTTAGTTATTATTATAGGTTATTATTAGGTAAAATACGAGACGCCGCTCGATTTGCCCTATGGACTAGACAACTGCACATATTGCAGTATATATACACATATTAAAATATTATGTGAACATTTTAAATTATGACATACGAAATTATACGTCCTAAATGTACTAGATTTTCGTCGAGTCATGTCAATGATGCCATTATAATTGTTGTCTGATTCGATTGATCCAGACCAGATCAATGCGGTAAATACATATAAATATTTATATATGTGTGTGTGTGTATCAGCGAGGTAATATTGTGTGAATATAATAAATTATGAACGGGTGAACATTTTAAACGATTAGTTATTATACACGATTGCGTTATAATATACGAATGCAATGTCAAATTGTCGTTTGTCACATCTACAATGAAAACGTACACTGAAACGCCGAAAACAATTGTACAGTTACATTTTATCTATATACATGTATATAATATAAAATGTATTACAATGAAATAATAAATATGACGAAGGTATGTAATATGTATTACGCTGTAAGTCTCTCAAAAACGCAACAAAACTTAATGGTTTAATAAATAAATAAAAAAATTCGAATTTGTAAACATATATTACACAGTGTATACTGTACACTATAGCTGTAGGTAAAATAACTGTACAGTGTACAAATATTTTGAGTGACAACTATAAAAGTAAATAGTAAGTATTCAGGGCGCTGGACACATGTAGGTACATCGTACATGATCCGAAGAAAGTTTATCTATTAAGAGTTAAGACAATATCGTCATTCTAATATAAGGATATCATTATTTGTATTGGTTATTTCAATAATAATAAAAAAAAAAACAAGTAAATTTTGTTCTATAATAAATCTTTACTTACATTATACCTATATGTGTATTACTTAAAAATAAAACGATATTCGTAAATATTAAATATTAATTAAATATATTAATTGAACATATAATTAAAATAACACCCAAACAGACATAAATTGATATATTATTAAATAACATCCTACAACATGATTTAAACAAACATAATATATTATGTTTGTTTCTATAATGTAAAATTATCTTAAATAATTTAATTTAATTTTTCAATCGCGAATCTTTATTTACGGAAATACATTTTAAATATATATTTTTTTATTAATGTTTTATAATAAAAAATTGAAAATATTCATAACTATATACAATGATTTATACAATTTAAAATTTAAATAAATTAAAAAATACATAAGCGCAACAATTTTTACAATTTATATTTTTTTCTTTTATTAAATTATAAATTTACTCTAACTAACCTAATATATTTTTAATAGTATTTAAGACTTGAATTGTTAACTTTGTTAATGATGTACTTATTAAAAAAAATCAATATTATCCACATAACTAGCTAATATTATAGAATATTCGACGGCGAATTTAATATATAAGATGGGGTCAAATTTTGTATGTAAAATACATTTTTTACTCCACAATTATTCTTTGAATTGATTTCTAAATGTTTTGAAGTATTACAGAGCAATAAATTATATTATTATAAGTCCAACAGTGAACTTTTATTTTTTATAACATTGATTATTTTGTTTTCACAGTCACACTTGAACACTGTAATGTCTTACAATTTATAATAAGAAAAAGAAGTATACCTATTATTGTACCTATTTTATCTCTTTTATTTCAACATACCTATATCTTATATTGTTGCAATGAGATCAAGTTGCATACGTACAGTAAAGGCTATAAGCTAATTAACATAAACATAGTTGGGGTTGGATAGATATCTATCCCTTATTCCCTTAGCCGCTAAACAAACATCGGTATATGCCTATACACAGCGAACAAAAGACAATTAACCAGTTTAGCACTCTTAATTAAATACTCGACGAGGGAGAAAGATACCCAGTGTCCAGAACTGGTTTCGATGGGAACGAAGTAGGGTGATATAATAATCCCCTTCATGTTGACCATTGCCGGTAACACGATCATTAATTAAGGCTCCGGTCTTTAATTAGGCCATAAAATATCAACAACTATGCATTATTATAATATTATGTCAACTTACTCTAATAATACTATAACAAATATACATATATATATATGTACGAATAATTTTCAAATAAAAATTGTAAATATTTGATACCAATCGAATTATTTTGTTTATTTTCCTACGTGATTACACGATACTATATGTATAATTTATTTACAGTTATACTATTACTATATCTACAATAACTGATATATTATTATTATTGTTTTTTGTTTCCATTTATCGAATTATTTACGGTTTATATTTTTTTTACTAGTATCAATTACGAGTATATCGCATAATGTATATATATATATATATATTATATGATTGACAAAATAAAATCATTTTTAATTCCACAATAATAATTATTAATGATGGAAATCAACTGTTATACTTGCTTACAACTTACATATGACTTATTACTAGAAACTATTTACTTTATATTTAATTTAAGAAAATATAAGTTTCACTTTGAGGAATTCTCCTCGTTATAAAGAGCAATCTGTTTGGTTTTCGATAATAATAAGACAATACTGATACGTCAAGAAATCGAGAATATTTTGTAATTATTATAAACGATTATTATCGTTACTTTCCCAATATTTTGAAATTTTATTTAATACAAAATAGAAATAGAAATATATAGTTTTTTTTACGTGTAATGAGCTATATATAAACTAATAACTGAAATGAGAAATTAAATTATATACTTAGTAGTTAGTAGTTACAAATATTTTTTAAATTAAAATAATTACTGAAACTATATAATACTATATTATATATAAATATATACAATATGCATAGATTTTATTCAACAATATATAAAATATTATATTATTTAATATTTACTATTGCTGTTATTAAACTTAAACAAACATATTTTGTCATGCATTAGAATTGATTAGATCATTACCTATGAAGTCTGTACTATACGAGTAATATGCTTGATAAATTATCTCTTTACGTATGTACGGGATTATCACTACGATAAAATTAGTAATCAAATTCGTTTTACTTTGAACACCAATAGAGCGACAATTCATTTAGCCATTTAGGTATACGTTACAACAGCATCTCCACGGAATACAATTACCAGCATCATCACTATGTTTACCTACATCGCGTTACAATACTATATCGCTATAAATTCAAAATCAACAACACTATACGGTGAAATTGTTTTCGTTTTGGAAAATCTAATGGAACGGATTCCGCGGTGATCATGCTCTCGACGCCACCACTATCCGCTATACCATTGTGATGCGAACACGTGTTGATTTTTCGAAGCATATCCAGCGCGGCCGTAAAACATCACGTACCCATAATATTTCTTTTCGTTTCATTTTAATCCCCGTATAAAGTCCTTGATCCGGCCGGTCGCTATATTTTCGAACGCGACTATTATCATTATTATTATTATTATTATTATTATTCCCGCCGCGGTCGCAGTAAGACCGTCGTATACGCAGAACAGACAGAGAGTATAGGAATGCAACAGGAGAAGAAAGGAGAAAAAAAAATCGTTTTGTAAATCCTTTCAATGTTTACGCTAGCTTAGGTAATTCCCTCGTAGATTACAATGCACTTACGGCCCTTGTTTTGCGCGACCGTTGGTCACACGCGAGTCCGCGAGGAGGGTACTATTACATTGTTGCGTGCACACTGCACACGGTACTGGTTCAACGACAAAACACGGTGAGCAGCGTTTCCTTCCGCGGACGCCACCGGCCGATAGTCGCGTAAAACACCGGAAACCGGTTTCCGTGTATGCAGAGAAACGCGTGAAGCCTCAATGTTTACGGCCACTGTAATAAATCACCAAACAACGGCCGGCACCGGAACCGTAACACCATTATACTTGCGGCGGCTCCCCTTTTTGCGCTTTATTTCGACTTTGCATAATTAGAATAGAAAAGGGTTGGCGTGTGTGTATGTGTGTGTGTCCGTCCATGGGGTGTCCGATTCCGACTTGCAGGACGTGCGGTACCTAATCGAGTGTTATCAGACACTGCACACTGCAGCACGACGACGATATGTGGCTATCGGATAATAATAATAATAATATAATAATATTGTATGTCCACCGTCAACATATTATAATATTATCGTCGTGATTTTTTTTTACACCTTATTTTCTAAAACCACGAACACGCGCAACTGTGTTACGTATTTATATAAAAAGTAGTAATAGATATAAGGTTTATACATATAGGTAGTACTTTAGCTGGTTTTATTACAATATGATACGTGTATATGTAACATATGAGATTGACAAAAAGAAAACATTTAGTCGTCAAGAGCGAAGTAGACAGATTATTGATAGGGTGTCGGTGTCGTAAACAATGCGAAAAACTGAAATCAGACGCGGCAATTAACAACAACGTAGAATGTAGATGTCACATAGATGGAAAGATAATAATTTTTTTTTTTTAATAAGAGGTAACTTTTAAGCAGGAAAACAAAATTTAGTAACCACATACCACCCTATCAATAAATTTAATATTTTATAGTTGCCTTTATCAAAAATTCAACTCATGTGGCCATGGACAATGTGCCAATGTGATATTAAAACAACAATACATATTAAACATATTACAATAAATAACTGTTAATAACAATCAAATATGTCATTTTTAGAACAGCGAAACATAAAAAATGTGTTAATTGTATCAATTTACATTGAATAGATATACCTCTAGGTTATAAAATATTTTTATTTCCGAGATGAGCCGGGTTGGCGGTTGGCTAAAACTCATAACGCATACGACATAATAATATATTAAACCAAAAAATATAATCTAATTTTTAAATAATTTTCAAGTATTACCTAATGAATATTTTTGATATTATTTATACGAATTACGAGTAAATTCTAAAAAGAAAATATTAGTTGAATTGTTGTTTTTTGGGGGGGAAATGGTTGTGGTGGGTCAGAGAAGATTTGTAAATTTTATGAAGTGCTAAATTCATGTAAATTAAGCCAATCAAAGAAAGATTTGGTAGAATTATTGCATGTACGCTGTATTGTCATATTTATTATTGCCTGTATTTATAATTCCTGTGAATTATATTCCTGTACATTACTTTTCTGTGAAATATTTTACCCGATTATAACGTTCATTATCATTCCTTATTATGCCTTTGACTTTTGAGCCTCTCCTAGGTCTCCTATCTTTTGTTATCTTTATAGTCCTCTTTATATAAGTAGTAAATATGATTGTGTTCCACACAAATAATAAAGTTAATTAGTTACAATCTATATATTATATTGTCATTTTTTTAATATTAACCCACTTTAACTAGAAAAAAACTATATTAATAGACGGTCAATAAATTATTCATGTCCCTTTATTTTGCAGATATGTTAGAAATTATTGAAAAGTGATTTAAAAAATAAAAAGTAAAAACCATATTTGTATTTATTGTAATATTTTAAGTAAGACATTTTGAACTAGAGATAACTATATTAATAATTAGTTATTAGCAAATGAATATATTATATTGAAAATATTTTTTTTAAGTTATGTATATATTTTTTTTTAAATATACGGATAATATCATCACAAAGTGGTAATGGGTAGTGCAATAACAAAATAATTTATAACATATTTAGTAGGTACTAAAAAAAAATTTTGATCTTGATTTAACAATTTAAATAGAGCTTAAGGACTGCTAATTATAGTCGAAAACAAATTTATTACCCGCGGTCATTAAAATGTTGGCAGGGCTGTTCAGGATATAGTTTCTACTGGGATGAATTTGGTAAAATGGTTTAGGATCTCGAGTATTAAATGAATTTATTTTGAATTTGACAAGTTAGAAAAATTAAGAACATTTTGAAGTGACCCATGGATCGGTCTAGTAATATTACATTTGAAAGAGATAAACCGTAAAAAATTGTTTTGAACTGACTCGATAGATTTGTTCTGTTTTTCTGTATTATTGATCCAAATTAGAGGACAGTACTCGAGATTAGAGCGGACAAGCGAACAGTAAAGTGGTTTCAGTGCTGTAGTTGGGTACTTGTCCTTTTGATAAATCCAAGATTACGATCGCTTTATTTTTAATCATTTCGGTGTGATTTGAGAAAATCAATTTGGAGTTGAACATTACCCCAAGATCTTTAAAATAATAAATAATTTTATTTAAATTGTATAATGTATATACAAGTTTGAGTGTTATTCCTGAAATAGAGTAATTAAAATTAATCTGTTTTTTTTTAAAGTGTAACGCATGAATTTGAATTTTTCAATATTTAATACAAGGCAGTTATTTTCAGACTATAAGACTAAGTTATTAATATCGCTCTGTAAATTAATTATCTAATCTTAATAAATTATCATATAGGCTATATTGTTTACTCTAAGATTTAGAATTTTAGAATAAAAGTATTTATAATGGCTTAGAGGTATTTGATCATTTGATATGCATAATTTTAAAGAAATTATTACCACTTCTCATATGATATGTCTACCTATATAATATGTATTATGTATTCTGTGAGAATTATTCTCAATAAAAATGGTCTTATCACACGGTGGTTAAAAAAAATATAATAGTAAAAGAAAGATATGTCCGGCTGTATAAACACTAAAATCACCGACCGTTTTTTTCGGTGATTGATGGGTTTGCGCAACAGTAAATCATAATTATAAAAATGCCCACAAGCATAAATTTAAAATTACGGGGCGCATATATATTGGAGGGAGCCCAACCCTAACCGAAGAACCGGCATCCTTTGGTCATTGGGTCAACACTACGCTAACCCTTTTTAGGTAGGGATGTATTTTACAGTACTTTTGAGACCACACCTTTAAAGAAATCAACAGTTTTCAACAACAGGCCTAGGAGCACACTTGGAGTTCTTTTTTGAAGTAAGAAATTTTGTGGTTTTTACCAAGGAAATAATTAGCCTTAAGTTTATTTTAAAAAATGTTATAACAAAAATAATTTAATTTAATTTAATTTATTTACCTATCACTCATTAGGAATGTTTTAATAAGATATTTTTTTTTTAAATATATACCTAACATATAATATACCAGAAAGCACATTTTTAGAGAAAAATTATATTTTGAATTATGTTTAACGTTATTATTTATTAAACTTATACTATTTTGAATTACGACATACATTTTTAATTTCATATTTTAAAGCGAACATTTTTTTAAAGTACCTTAATATATAAAAATAAAATAAAATTCCAAATGAGTATTTTTAGATAATTAGTAGTCGTACGTTTTCAATGTTTTGATAAGTGGAATAGTCAACCGATATTTTGAAAAGGTATTTCTTTTCTACTCCGTTTATCTTAATTTCAAATACATTTAAGTATTTTATAATGACATTAAACTATGTAAATGAAATATTTAATATATATATATTTTAAGTGTAGACACTTAAATGGATTACCTTTTAATTTATATACTGATATACATGTATAAAATATATAATATTATGGTAGGTATAACCAATTTGTAAATTAGTTTTATACTTTTAGTTCTACCGCGGTAGGTCTTTATTCTTTAGACGAATTGATAATAACTATCCGAATGTCAAATATTTATCTTCGTAGGTAAATAACAGTAGGATATATAAAATGTACTTAAATTTAGCCATTATAATAGGAATTATTATTGGTAAATCTTAGGATTAATCAGTATTTAAAATTGTATTGTATCATTTATTTTTTTTATATTTACAAGATATGGGTATACATATTATTATTAACAACAAACAACCCACTTTTAACACATTAATATATTAATATTAAAGTTGTTCAAATATTTTAAAGGACTTATGTGTAACCTGTACCTAAACAATAATATGCGAAGGATTTATTAAAATTACGCCTTGTAGGAAATATCATAACTACCTTAGTAAATAACAATAATAATAATAATTATGGGCCTATGACTACATTGTTTTAAAATAAATATTTTTTATACAGTGATATAATTTATCATTGATTATAGATAAATATTAATACCTCCTAATTAAATCTATAAACAATAAGAATATAAATGTATACTTAACTTTGATACCTAGATATAAATTTATAAATTATATTTTTAATTATAACAATTTCCATACAAGATTTTAATATCATTTTTCAAACTAATTTTAGTCACATTTTTATAGTTAATTTAACAAAAAAAAAGTTATACATTTTAATATAAATAATTAAATGTTTAAAGATTGATTGGGTCTGTTTTTTAAATGTATTTATTATAATAATTAATACTAGTATTATTAGGTATTAAAATGTACTTAATTTTTTGTTAATATTTTATTTATTTTAAGACACATGATTATGTGTATTTTATACTGCAGCGGTAATTTAAATTATTTAAAATATTGATTAAAATAATTAAATCTATTTAAGATATTTAGGTATATAAATAATATTTAAAAGTTTGTTTAGTTGATATATGTATTTAAATAATTAGTATAAAATATAATATTTTATTAATGATTATTGATTTGTGATTAAATCTTTGTTAGTGGATATCTTGTATTTCTAATATAATTATAGCTCTACCTAGATTAATATATTTTTAACCGTATTAATACTTTTTTACTAATATTTTATTTATTTTAATATTTTGCATAAGTAATAAGTATATATTAATATTGTTTTATATATTTGTATGTACATTATAAATATTAATATAAATTAAATATAGACTACGAGATTTAAAAAATACGTCACTTGTTTAAATAACATTAAACTAATACAAACTAATAAATTATTTTTTGGCAAATAAGTACGATTTTTTATTATATGTAGTATAGCGATATTTACTTTGATTTTATTATGTTACCCGTCGATAGCAGTTATTAAATCGTAGTGTATAAGTTACATAAACATGTTTGACGAGTATTTTTTTTAAATCGGAAATAATATAGAGTACCTATTCTATAGTCTGAATTAAAAACATCTATAATACCAAACTTACATGCATGCGTTATTGAATCCTTTGTGTGGGGTATCGGTCAAACAGGAAATGTATGTGAATATTAGTTATGAAGGGTCAAAGGTGTGAAAAACGGAAATCGAACCAGTACTGAATATTCCGGTTCAGGATCGTCGTAATGGTTATTGCCGATGACATATTCTCCCTAAAATTGTTGGGCGTCATTGTTATGAGGGATATTCGGCTGGGAATCGAATCCTGTATTTCAGGTTATAATAAGACGTATCGGAATGTAGTTTAAATATCGAGTACATATCATAAATTGTATAGAAGACGGCAATGAACTGATTTATTATAATCTTGCAATAATGATAGTAATAATTTTTAGTTAAAACATATCCCGGTTTTCCTACCAATGCGAGTTAAGCGAAGAAAACACAATTCAAAACAATTTTTAAACATTTTACAATTTTCAAATGGTTTTTATTTATTCGTCAGCCAACCTAAGTCTTGCAAAGTCTTCAAACACAATATTGTCCTCGTCGTCATCACCAAAGCTCTTTTGATATTTCATTCTGTCCGAGCTCTTGGTCTTCTTCAATACTCCTTTTTGTGGTTGCTTAGGCGCAGTCCAGTCTTCGGATGCTGAAGTTCAAAATTATTTTTTTTGTTTAATAAATTCATACAAAAAAAAATGTTTAACAAGTTATTTACTTGGATTTGGGTGCATAAGTTTGAATGGTACGTCGGTCACGAGTTCGCCTCCCAGAGTACCACAGTTCAACTTTACTCTGACTGAATATGAAATGACAATACCAGTTTGGTCACTAGGACCTTTACCTTCCGATATCAATGTAGACGATGCCAAATTAACGTCGTCCTCCTGTAGTATATATTGCATGCATTTTATTCAATATACGCCAACGTGTTGAAAATAGTTTGTACCTTAAGATGTCCGTCTAATGCAATGCCTCTTCTGTCTTTATTGCTGGACGCCAGTGGTACTAAATAGAATTGTTTAGTAAAAGCAGCTCCCGGTGTTATGGGACAGCCTTCTCGGGTTTCCAAACTAGCGACAAACTTAGAAAACTGCGCGTTGACCATTGTAATTTCGGTATGTTGAACAACATATACCTAGGTATAATAATAATACGCGTATTTAATATTATTATTTATTTGTAAAATTAAAAATAATTATTATAATAAATTATGCGATTAATTACTTTTATGATTAGTGATAATAAATGACAATAAATTAATAACTATTTATCGTAATCATATTGAGATATATTTGTCTTACCTTAATATTTTTGACGGACTTCCTCGAGCTGTTACTTATGACAAGCGTGGCAATTACTTTTTCTCCGTGATAATATATTTCCCTGTCCAATGTGACTTCCAAACTAATTTTTCCGTGAGAAAACGTGAATCCTTTGCTTATTAATGAACTTGGTAGTCTTTGACCTCTTGTTGATGGAGCGTATTGTAACTGAGTATTTACACATTTATATGTTAAATTGACTACTTTTGAAAAATACATACCTTTTTAATAGCTAGCACAATGGATGATCTTTGATTTCCTCTGTCGTCTTCTCTGTCTGATACATAAGTTCGGATACTATATTCAACTCCAAGTGGTTTTCCACTATCATCATCACCTGGCTGTAAGGTCACCGAAGATGGGGAATTTGGGGGGAAGTTGAACATGAATGGAAATGCATTAGAGTTACCAAATTTTTTCACCAATTTTTTTTGAATAGGAGTTAATTCTGTGAGTTCTTTTATTGGCGGAACAACTTGATTACACGCCAACACCATTTCTTTACTAAATTTTACACCCATTACTTCATCTTCATCTCGACCGTATCTATAAGTCGTGGAAACCTAAAAAAGCATTATGTAGATTACAATAACACTTATGAAATCGTAATATTCATTACCATTCCAAAAACTTTTCGTCCTTGTAAATAGTCATTTTCGACTACGATAACACCATCAATTGGATCAACACTGTCTAAATGATCAATGAAATCTCGTTTACTGACGTATATTGTGACTTTTCCTAAAAATAATAATTAAGTGTTCGAATAAAAATTAATTTATTACATTTTGTTGACATTGTATTACCATTTGGCGTAGTTTTTTTAAAAACTTTTAGCGTTGCTATAAAATAAAGAAATAATAAAGGTATCATAATTTATGATGAAATAAAAATACAAAACACTTGAGTCGAGGGCACGGTTGAATGTGACCCGTCTAATGTTGGACTAAACAGTTGATCGATGTTACTGAAGCTCCCTCGTAGGGTTTCATTTTTACAATTATATCGTCATAAGGTAATTGGATTAAATGAAGACCCGGAAGTTCTTTGATATTTTGTCACTGCAAAAAATGTCTTCGTTAAAATTCCAAACACGTAAAGTTTTTCTAAAAACCATCGATTTCTTATCCTATTCAAGAAGCCCTTTTAAACTACTTTACATAAAACTGTTGACCTGATTTGTGTAGATATTTTCATAATTTTAAAAATATTTGTGTATTTATTATAATTTAAAGCCTACATAAGTTTTTTGAACTAAGGATAAGATTGATTACAGCAATTGAGTATTTGTTTTATTTTATTAAAACAAACCGATATAATAAGTATACAATTATTTAAATATTTTTCATAACTTTTAATACATATTTTTAAGAAAATATTTAAGTAATATATTATACATATTGATTTTATAATAATTAATTCGATAATCAATAATAATAAATTATTCTAGATAAAATCATACTTAAGTTTACGAAGCCATAGATCAGTTTTGAAAAATTCATTAGGTACCAAGCTACCAAGGTATTTGACAAAATAAACATAGGCCTAAGATTAAAAGTGATAACAGTTTCAATACGGTACAGACTACTAGCTGAGAAAACAAGAAATCATTATTTTATTTGTATTTTACTTAGCTCATCTCGGTACAAGCCTTTTTGTATTTTAGTTATTATTATGCGTTATAAATCAATTAGTAATTATTTCATTATTAAATTATTACAAATTCAAAAAGATTATGAATATTAATGTTTTTTTTATCTCAATTTCAATTCCAAAAAAGTATTAATTGAAAATATAAATGTCCCTTCTTAAAATATTATTAATTGATAGGATCACATGAATTTTTCTGAGCACACCTCCAAAAAAATGTACCTTCATAAAAGAATTTTATAAAAAAATACATTATTGTAAGACCAATTTTCTTTAATCTAAGTATACATTTTGCCATAATTAAAACTGTGTGTATCTAAATGTTTGGTATAATAATATATTGCTAATTCAATTTATTTTCAACCAAAATTATTGCGTGTACGATGTTCGTATATATTTGACTCGATAACTACATATTATAATGCATAATCAATATCCATCATTATATTACCTACTTATTTACATTAATTCTACCGGGAAAGCCCCATCAGATATTTAAAAGCGAATGGTGTCTACGTGTTGTGACCTTTGCAAAAATAATTGCCTGGCGTGCCAAAGTACCTCCAAGTGTCGCCAATGGGTGGCTTCTCTCACAATACAAGTACATGGCTTGTGTTTTAAATAATTTGTATGTTTATATTTCGCTTGTAACTTTTGTGTATGAAGTATAAATAATAAATATAAAATGTATAATATTTACAGTTAGACATTACCTACGAAATAACTTTAAATAGTAATTCAATTATTTAAACTACGTAAACTACGATGCATGACTTATGTGTTAATAATTTCACAAACAGCAGTATAAATAATATAATATAAAATGTACAAACCGTACCTTTAGTCTTACTTTTAAAAAATCCCACATATTAAAATTGTAAATAAAATATAAAATGTCATTAACTTATTTTTGATAGGCTTATATTGAATTTTGAAATAGATTATAATATATAAACAAAGGTATACAAAAAAATTTACATTAAAAAAAAAATGTACAACAAAATAATGTTTTTATATTTATTGTTTTTAGCATATAATTTCATTAATTATAATGAAGTTTAAGCTAGTTGGGTTTTTAACCTATTTAACTATTCAATTCAATGTATTTCATACATAACTATGGCTACGCTATGGGATAGATATTTTATTTTCTGTTGTTCTTTTTCACTAATGATTATAGACTATTGCTTATTAGTTGTATTGTATTATATTAATATTTAATACTACAATTATTACAAACATTTGATTATTTACTGCTGCAGTGCTGCTAGAGCTATTTTAGAGTATTAACTACCTATTCATCTTGTCATAAGATATTAGTTAATTTGAATGTAATCATGATATTCATATAATGTTTAAATTTAATTTAATATTTAAGTTTATTATACAAATGAATTGAAACTATATTGAATAATTAATAGTGTAATTTAGCTAAATTCAAATAAAACAACAAAAATCTTATCCAGTTTAATTAATAGGATTTAATATTATATATATAGCATTTAATTAATACTAATTGTTCATATTTAAGAAAATATTATAATTTTTTCAGATTTAAGTTCCCGATGACTACTTTTAAAACTGAAAACCGACATGGGTATTCGGTAAAATTTTCACCGAATCGATCAAACCTCCTAGCCATAGCCACGTCACAATATTACGGGTTTAAAGGCGGTGGAACATTGTTTTTGGTGAAGTATGATGATGACAGATGTCTGATAAGCAAAAAGTATGAAATGCATTGGGACGATGGATTATTCGATGTGGTGTGGAGCAGATCAGTCTACAGTTTACTGGTGACGGGCAGCGGAGACGGAACCGTGCAGATGTGGAATTATAAATATCCACAAGTAACATATAATTTATGATGAATATATAATCAACAATAATAATTTTAAGTGTTACATAACGCAATGCTAATATCGTATCGGTTATCCGACAGAAACCTGTAAGAACGTTTAATGAACACAAGAAAGAAGTGTGCGGTGTAGACTGGTGTCAAAACTCCATAGACGATTTTTTGTTGTCCGCGTCATGGGACTGTTCAGTAAAACTTGTACGTGAATAAAATAAAATGCATAACATACCTAATCGTTTCCGGTACAACGATGACGTTGTTTCTTATCTTTTTAATATTTTAATTATACATTTATACGTTTTTTTTACAGTGGGATCCCAACAAGTATTGTTCGCTCACGACGTACAAGGGACACGACAGACTGGTTTACGAAGCCAAATGGTCTCCATTCTTGTCTTCATGTTTTGCGTCGGTTTCAGGTATAATAAAATAATATGCTACTATAATGTGCCTATATATGTGCATAAAAATGAGTGTTTTCATTTTCCACCTACAAAGTGACCCTCGTCCGTTAACTCCATGTCCGTTTTCCGCCAAATACTACGTATTTTCAATCCTCCCACCAAAGAAAAAAATTTTTTATTATGATTATTAGTCAGGGAAACTTTATAAACTTTAAAAAAATAATAAAATAAAGTTATGATTAATATGCCGTGGTCATACACGGTGTAAGAACGGTGTTACCACGAACGCTGACGAATGCTATTTAATCGGTCAACGTTAGCGAAAAGTGACTTATTGATTTTTTAATTAATTACTTAACTGTATTAATAGTATTTTTTTGTATAATGTCTGAAAATATTGAAGTAATAACGATATAAAGAGTTACCGTGGACATTTTTCATTAGTAAAATTTAAACATTTTGAGTTTATCCAAGCGTATATTTCTCAACATTCCATTACGCGGTAGAGGCACTATGAAAAAAGTCATGTTTTCGTAGAATGAAATTTTTAATTAACAATATGTTTAATTTTTCTACTTCTAAGTTTCTAATTTATTAATGTATTTCGACGCTAAAAAGAAGATAAATATATATATATTGTATGATGTGTAGAGATTAATGAAGTGAGTTGAGGTGAAGCGCGTACATCGTAATCATTACAATTTGGTTAATTTAGATTCAAGAGTTTTAAAAAAATATCTAAAATAATAAATTAACATTTTTAGGCTGAAATAAAAATAAAAATTTGGACGTAAAATAGTCATAATAGCGTTAACAGACGAACGTCACTCTGGCGGAAAATCATATGTTTACGATCATGAAATCTGTTGATTTGGTAAAATTGCGAATATATTTTAAAGGCGACGGGATGTTGGACATCTGGGACTGTTCATCACCGCTGCGGCCGAGCGTCAAGATAAATGCACATCAAGCAGAGATATTGAGCTGTTCGTGGAACCAGTTTTACCCTTTCGTATTGGCCACTGGCGGAGCCGAAGGATTGATTAGAATATGGGACATACGGAAATTGTTAACGCCAATATTTCAGCTCGAGGTCGGTACACACACACACATGATGATATAAGTCGCGAAAATACCGCGAATTTGTCACTTATAAACAACAAAATTTTGAAAAAGTTCGTTTTTTTTTGTTTTCGCCGATTACAGGGTTGCCAGGACGCCGTTAAGCGAGTGCAGTGTTCGCCTCACCACTGGTCCACGTTGGTTTCGGCGTCATATGATTGCACGACAAAGTACACAAAAATTACATTTTATTTTTTTAAGACAATAATAATAATAATAATAATAATATTATCTAATATATCGTAAATTTATGAAACAAAAATAATGAAGTGTGAACGCAGCCACGATACATATACAATATTATTATTATACAATTAATTAATACTACAACACTAATAATAATAATATCATTATAAAAAGTATATAATAATATAATGTGGTGCGCGTATAATCTATATAATATTATATCAATTATTATTATTATTATAATGACGTATATTTATAGGATATGGGATTACGGTGTGTCGTCGGAACCGCGGCAGAGCCACCAAAACCATTCCGACTACGTGTACGGTCTGGACATGAGTGCCGACCAGGACGGATTGATGGCCGACTGCGGTTGGGACGCGGAGGCGCGTGTGTTTCGGGTCTGAGATGCAGTGGCAGGGACGACTACGACGACGACCGCGCCACCGTCCGTCCACTGCCACACACAATAATACGTGTTGTTATTATCGTGCACTTGTCTTACTGGTCGTACGCCTGGTAGATGATCGGCGGAGAGTTGGTCGGCGCCGTTGCGTAGCCCAGCGCGCTGGCCTTTTGGCCTGGCTGTGGCCTGGGCGCGGCGAAACGGTGCGCGGCCGGCGCTTGCTTGACCTGTTGCGGCGGACTGCGGTAATAACCGGAGATCGGGTCGGCCGGTTGCGCCGCGGATTCGGGTTCGCTAGCCTGTGCGGGAAATCAAAAAAAAAAAATCGTCAACGTTTATATTATTAATTAGTATTATTATAGTATTATTATTATTGACACCGGTTCGTGTCTCGGCTGATAACCGTTAATCGTTATAATTATATATATATGACATATTATGTATTACCTACAGTATTGTTATTATCGTTCATACGATCATTTATCATTATAATATTCTATAGTTATAGGTATCGTTTTTATTGTGAGTTTTGTTATTTTTTTTTTTTTTTATTAATTGAATATTGTTATTGTACGCAGTGGCGCGTTTGACGAGAGGGTGTGAATCACTCCTACGAGGATCTTATTACCTTAATTTATTGTTCATTTATAATTACACGTATTTATAAAGCTGTGAAATATTAGATAATTGTATGAAATAAAAATCGAATATTATTGTTGAAAAAAAAAATAATACTTCAAGAAGTCGTTTGATGTGTGGGCGTGAAGGGTGTCAGTATAAAAAAATATATATATTGAACAATTTTAATCGCACCCGTTCACGAATGATCGAGTTACGCCACTGAATTCGTTCCCTAAATGCGCGTGTTTGAAATTATTTTTATATTACGCACCTGGACTGATATGTATTGCGGCTGCTGTGGCTTCCTCTCGGGCAATCTGTATTGAGGTGCTGGCGACGCTGTTTGTGGTGCTGGAGTGGGAATCTTAACTTGGATGTTGGTCGGCTCTCGGCTCACTTCAGCTTTGAATCCCTATATTTATTAATTGAATAAATTATACTTCCGGTGTGATTGATGTGAAATATAATATATACAGGTGTGTGTTGTATTGTGCGTTCGTTTCCTTAACAATTGATGATGCTCATTACACAATCGTATTATTGTATAATACGTATATGATGATGTATAATGATTGTAATAGATACTGTTTATTCAATTTTTTTACGAAACATTTT
This sequence comes from Rhopalosiphum padi, assembly GCF_020882245.1. Lineage (NCBI taxonomy): Eukaryota > Metazoa > Arthropoda > Insecta > Hemiptera > Aphididae > Rhopalosiphum > Rhopalosiphum padi. The sequence goes on along the minus strand of NC_083597.1, from coordinate 22,586,421 downwards.
GTGTTTTAATTAAAAAATTTTAATGAATAGCTGATATACGATATGTTACATTTTAAACTTAAAAACTCAATTAATATGTATATAAATGTGCATTTACAGAAAATCCTGTCTCTTGAAATTACTTTAAATTTATAAAAACAATTGTTGTTACTTTCTTTTTATCAACAAATCAAAATTAGTTCTACGTATTATGATATATTTAAGTCGTCTAATTAATTATTTGTTGTGTTAAGCAAAATATGCTGCTGAATATTTAATAAGTACGAATGAAATCGATACGATAAAAGGGATAAGCGCTTTACATTGACAATTTTAACAACAAAATTAAAGTAAACATTTTTAAATCATTAATAAAACATGACTATTTAATAAATGGACTATGGATTCGTATTATATATCACTGCCATTACGTTTTGAGAGACGGTATTCATTAAAAACCGAACGTTAATTTCTTATAGATATTCATTATTTAAATCAAGCTCATTTAAATATAATTATGTTGAATTTTCAATAAACTGAAATATATGTAGGACATATAGGTAATAAATACGTTTTTTTTTCTATCAAACATACCTCTTCAGGATCGGCAGTATATGTGACTGTACGGATAAATCCATCTGAATCTACGACGCTGTAACTTCCAGAAATCTTTTCACCATCTCTCTGCTCTTTGCGGTTGTGGTAGTTTGTTGACTCGTCGTCACTGATGTCGAACGAAAACTGGTATTGAGCATTAGGCTATTATAAAAACATAAAATAAATAATGCATAACTTTTCATAATAATTTTAAAAAGTGAAATTGAAACATATTATTACTTTTAGCTTATACTAATTGTGTGTGTATATATATATATAAATGTTATACGTATAAAAATATTAGTATCATTAATAAAATAAGAAATATAATAAGAAATAATACAACAAAATTAATACAATAAATCGATAAGCATAATATTATGATGTGATTAAATGATTTAGTTCAATAATATCAATGTGACAAATGACGACGTATATAGATGAATTTCGAACTTGGTCTATGATGTCCTTAAAATAAAACTAAAGATAATTTTTGTACATACTGAAGTCTAATAAGTGATTGGTAATCATTTCATTGTATAATCTAATTTTCTTTTGCTTAAATATATTTTACTACTTCATCGTGTAAGTAAAAATCCTATTATCTAAAAGCCCATAATCTTTATAACATGTTTTTAAATTTCATTTAAAAATTAAAAGTATAGAAGTTTTAATATTTCAAAAATGTTTTACGATTAAAATAATATGCCATGAGTACTGATTAATTATTTTTATTTATCTAATGATTATATTAATAGTAATTGCTATTTCTATTTTGTTTAACTTAATATAATAATATGAACGCAGCAGTTATTAGTTTATTACTAACCATTATTTAAAGTCTGTGAATTAACGGACTAAGGATAATTTTAAATTACTATCAGCTCATGCCGATAATTGTAGTAACATTATCTGTTGGGTCACAATTATACACGTAAGCGTTTCTAAAGTTTCTTCATTGCCTACACATTGGTTGTTACAATTTGTCTGTTGTGAAACAAAAGTGAACGTCTTCTCATTTTCTGCACGCACGGTATGGATTTAATGATCGTCTAGATCCAGAGACACTGCTTAGCTTTGATGTTACGCAACCGATACGGTCGGGTTAAGTCGTGACAACTGTACTCCCGTGCACATGTCCGGTAATAATTTAAATTTTATTATTCCAATATATCTTTATATATATTTTTACATGCGCCTATAGCTATATCGACAATAATACACATCGGAGTTATAATAAACCCTAGAAAATATTTCGTAACACTTTTAGTAATCTATATAATAAGTCCGCTGCAATATTATGATCTCCTATAACTACTTTCTAATAGCGATAAGTTATTTATTTATTTGTTTTTTATTTTTGTTGCATCGTAACTGGATCAAGTTTTTCGACCTAGTCGCCCCCGCGAGTTACACACATTCGAGAAACGTATTACAAACCGTATTTTGCTTTCCTGTGCGATATAATATAATATTATAATATATTTTATCCTGCATAATAACGAAAGAAAGTTATATAAGTGACCATAGAATAGTCGATTGAATAACCATCCATATCAATATGATTATGGTGATTTAATTTAAAAAAATTACATCGACATAACTTTCTTAGACTTATATCACTGGTAAAAAAGTTTAAATTATTCATATACGAGTATATTCTACATTAATTATGTTTACAATACTACGCGAAAGTGTATATGCGAGTAGTATTATATATTATTTTTTTATTGTATATTTTTATCCGGCTACATTAATATTTTATTTATTATATAAAAATAAGAACTGTATGGTATAGTAAAGCAATAATCATTACTTTAATATCCTTATTGTATATAGCCTATTAGAAGCATATAATATGATACACACTACACAGGAATATGAAAAAAAAGATATTTATATTTATTTTTAATACGTTTATATGAGTGTTTAGACAGTTATATTAGAATTTTTAAGACTTCTAATAAAAACAACTGTTCGAACTATAACTAATTAAACTGATTGAAAATAAAAATACTTGAAAAATGTTCTTTTTGTTACTTATTTGATTGAGTGTTTTAAATTTAAATATCCTTATATTATATTGTGTGATTGACGATTGTAGTTTAAAATTATATTAAAGGGATGGTATATATTATTATATAAATATATTCAATATATATAATTTATGTGTAAAAATATTTTTACATTCCCATATTCATATCGTTTACTTTATTATATTAATGAGATGTCGCTTTTAGTTATTATATTTATATTATATTATCATATTACTACTAATGTAATATATAAATTTATGTAATAATAAAGCCACTTACGTTGTTGTCGTTTTCCTCGTCGTCTGGTTTTTCGGGCCTGTTCTGATATTTAGGCTTGGATGGGGCCTTTGGGCGTGGTGCTTGTGGCCGGGCAGATGGCTGGTATGGTTGTTCGGGTTGTTGGTACTCTTCCGGTTGCTGGTAGGTTTGGGGTGATGAGTACGCGGCGGGCTGTGGTTGGTACGCAGCGGGTTGGGGTTGGTATGCCGCTGGTTGGGGCTGGTAAGCAGCGGGCTGTGGCTGGTAAGAAGCTGGCTGTTGGTAAGCTGGTCGAGGTGACGCTGCTGCCGGTTGTTGGTAAGCTGCACCGCCGGCCGGGACCACCTGCAGTAGTACAGGCCTGCGGATCGGTTGGCCCTTTTCAGTCTGTTGCTGAGCTATGTACCTGGCATACTCCTCTTGAGTGACTGGCATAGATACCGTTACTGCCGCGATTCCGGCTACCAGAAGACACTGCAAAATGAATGATACGATATATCAATTAATTAAAGTATTCATTGCACGACGGCGAATTGGAGGACACGCTCAAAAGAGACAGAAGAGAAAACGTAGAAATCGCAAAAGATCGCATCGATGATACCTGCAGACAAGATGCAATCGAGTGCATTAGATTGTCGTTAGGTTATTGGACAGCGAGAGGCGAATGCAAAAATTTTGCAGTAGTCAACATACATACACTTGATATTACACAGTAAAATAAATATGACTTACCTGTGCGATCATCATTTTGAATGCACGCGGAAAATGTGCAGACGGGATGAATACGAATGAAAAATCGAAGAAAACCAATAAAACAATTCTATTGGTGGACGAATTCGCACAAATAACAATAATATCGTCACACCGTGCGGAGCTGCGGTGGCAATAAGTGAATGGTCCACCGTTGACGGATCCTTCGATTTATATAGGTACGTGGTCGCGACTCGCGGCGGTCTGCGCGGCCCGTCGATAGTGCGTTCACGACTTTGCATTCCCACTTTCCGCCGTCTGCAGTCGGGCGTCCCCGCGAAGTTGAACCGAACACGGATTAGAAAGTGGTCCACCGTTTCAACAATGATGTTCGGGTGGACCTGAAAATATGAGAAGGAACAAAACGCCCCCGAGGATAGGTCGCTACGTAATTTTCACAATTACGTTACAAAATAATCGACCGTTATTGTGTCAAGACCCTATCCACCCTCAAATAGGCATGTACAAATACCTCGTGTTTAAAAAGAAAGAAAACAATTGTGTTATGTGTTGTTGTTTAAATTAAAACTGTTACATTATTATCTTTTTATTTTTAGTGACTGGGTTTCAGATAATATTTTTATTTTGTATATTATATTATAATTAATAACTAACCCGTTCTTGTGACACAATCGGACATTTTTAATCGTTTAAAATATTAATTTAAATGTTCAATATTATAAGCCTCAAAGCCTCATATAATTAACCTGTGTTACAATGTTACATACTTATTTAATTCATACCATAATTTTAAAAGGTTTTATTTCGATTATATTACATTAACTACCTACTTCACTAAACAATATGAGCAATAATAGTAATGTAAATTATTATAATGATATTATTTTTGGGTGAAGATAGATGATGGATAATAATTTTTAACACCATTTTGTTATATGAAAAATATAATTAGTACAAGTTCACATTTTATGTAATAAAATACTATTGCTACATATTTTATTAGACCTATAATTACATAATCTATTGGAAATTCTGTAAAACATTTAATTATTAGATATTTAACTTTATAGATTTTTATCAGCTTACTTTTTATTACGATTATTGATAATAATTATATGAAATAAATGTCTTTACTATAACTGAATATTATGTATTGCATAAGAAATATAATATTAAAAATAAATAAACTATAGTATTATATTATAGTAGAAGTAAAATAATGAATTTTTGAATTTAATTTCAATTCGATCGACAATATTAGCTGTTGAAACTTGAAATGAAAGTATTGTTTATCGTTATAATGTATTACATAATATCTACCTTATACTAAATGCCTGTATATAATATATATATATATATATATATATATATATATATATATATATATATATATATATATATATATATATATATATATATAAATAAAAGAATTGAAAATCGAAACTATTACGTTCATATTATAATAATTATGTATACAATTATATTGATCGGCACTTTTAAAATTATTTTCTACATTCATATTACTCAAATATCTAATTAATATATTTTAATAAAATATTTTAATTTTTAAATTTCATTTATTCTAATGAATTAGTATAACTAGTATTTAATTTATAAGGTTTATAGGTAACGCAAATGCATGTTTAATATTATATTATCTACCTATTACATAATAAAGTTTGATATTAAATCGACTAAATCGAGTAAAATATTTTTAAATTTGTGGTATTACTGTTCAGTACATAGTTTTTGAGAACATGTAGTTTTATCTATGTAAATGTTATTAAATTGGACGATTTTCGTTAAAAATATATATATTAAATTTATAAATTCTAAGTGGATATTGTTGGCCATATAATTGTATTTAATATTTGGTTTAATTCAAAATACTTATTTAAAAAAATTATAAATTAAATATGTATATATAATTATATATTATTGTGCATAATTGTATTAATTGTAATAAATTAAATGTAACCGCAAACATATTATTAATTATTCTAGGATAATTATTACATTTAAATATAAAATGGACAATACAACTTATGTTTGGCTGTATCAGACTTTTAGGAACTTCTATTAAGCATCAAATAATAAACAAAACAAATCAAAATAAAACACATTAAGTATTTTATTCAACATAATAATTTATATTATATTATATTGTATTTATAATATTAAAAGGTAAAATAACAGTTCACATAATAATATTACAAAATTACGTTTTTATAATGTAGGCATAATGATAATATTATTTTTAACTGTGATTTATTTTTTATTTTTGCATAACTAAAACGAAAAAAATATAACCTTAAAAAACTAGTGCCCTCACTATCAAATCACAAAGAAAAATATTACAACCAAAATTCCTTCCCAATATTCAACACAATCGTTATCTACAAAACATAACTGAGATCAACAAAACATCATTCATACCATACAATAATATAGCTAAATAATATTAATTTAATTAATTATTATATAATATATAATTTATGTATATATATATATTTATTTATATTTTTACATTTTACAGTCTACATAAATAGAAAAAACTCGAAACAAAATTAGGAACATTTTAATTATATCTGTTTTAGAAGTACAAAACTAAACATCTATACAAAATTAACAATCAGTACATTTCGCTAAGTCTATAAATTGACCGCTAAAATAAAAAAAAAAAAAATTCAAATGCAGTTTTGTTTTTCTGCTCTAAGAAAAGAATTCCTCTTTTATTTTGACAAATTTTCATATTAATAAATATTTGGCTTCTTTGAGCTTATCGATTTTCATCAGAAAAAATATACGTCTTTAATAATTAGCCTTTTACGTTTGTAGGAGGGGGAGGGGCCACTAATGGTAATGGTGGTCGAATTCACTTATTACGGCCATTGCAATTATGTTACACAGTTAATATCCATAGCCTTAGAATGCAATCATGTCTCTTTATGTGCACTCGATAAAGTGCCTCTGTTCGATAACCGATGGTCGTTGAATCTCTTCCGGTTGGACGGGCGTCATTGGTGGTTGATGATGTGGTCGCAGATGAGCGTACATATCGTCGTCGTCATCATGTTTGTCACCAACGTGCGGCCCGCCGTAGATATTTTGATTTGTGTCGTCAGCGTGTTCCATTATACCGTTCGAATAATTATTTTGATGATACGCCTGGTAATCAGGACTGGAAATTTGCTGTTCAGTGGCATCGTCCTTGCCGCCCGTATATGGCGGCCTACAGGAAGTGGTCTTCCAGTGGGTTCTAAAGTCAGCACAAAAATAAATACACCGTTAGTAACTATTTCCACGTTAAAACACCGCCACAGAAATAATTGGCATTATAAATGAGTACTGACCTCAATCCGCTGGCGCTAATGTACGATTTTTGGCAACAGTGACAGGTGAACGGTCGCTCGTTGGTATGGATGCGCTTGTGCAATTTTAAATGCACTAATTGAGTGAACGTCGACGAACATATCTCGCAAACAAACGGTTTGTCACCGGTATGTAGCCTCGAATGCGTTTTAAGGTTAGAAGTGGAGCTAAACCGTTTTTGACACACATCACATTCATGCGGTCGTTCTCCTGTAATGATTAAATAAACAATACAATTAGCTATACCTCATATAACAATTATTATCATTAAATTGTAATATGTATAAGTAATAAGTATACATAACGCTAGCGGTTAATTTGCTTACCGGTATGTACGTAGTTGTGTTTCTGCAAATGGGCCAACTGTGTAAAGCTCTTCCCACACGTCTTGCATTTAAACGGCCTCTCGCCGGAGTGCGTTCTCAAATGTACTTTCAAGTTGGACAGCTGACCGAACGTCTTGCGGCATACGTTGCATTCGTAGTGCATTTTTCCGTTTTTCTTGCTGATCGGATAGGGCAGAGATCTGTACCCACGCGAGTTACTGGTGCTGCCGGGACTTCCGCACGGTGACACGTCATCTGGTGACATGGAGCCCGCCGGTGGACTGCTGGCACTGGATTCCACCGTGTGATTGACGGGATAGTGGCACTGGTAGCCACCACCGTTCTGCGGTGGGAATAAATGCGTTTGGTGGTGGTACGGCATGTATTGCATCTGTTGACCAGGAGGCGTAGGGTAGACGAGAATTGCCGGCGGCGGTGGGCTACGGTGCATCTGGTGTAAGGGCGACAGTACTTTGGTAGACGAATCTGGACTGACCGACGCGTTGACGTAGCCACGTTGTATGTAAGTTTGGTCGGCAACCGGCATTTGCGGTGGAGGCGTAATCGATGGTGCGATCGGGGCGGATGCTGCCGGGGGGCTCGAATCTTTGTTTTGCAGCAAAAGATTCTCCAACAGTGACTTCTGATCCCTGGGATACTGATAGATGACCGATGGCGGAGGCGGCACAACGGGTGCATCGAGCTTAAGCTTTTTTGGTAGCGATTCGACCGTATCACTGCACGGCGCACTAGACGATGATGGTTCAGCGTATCTTTTTGGTGACTGAGAACGGACGACAATCACTGGCTCAGGTGCTACCACAACCAGAGGTGGTGTTTGCTCTTTTTGCGGTTGATCTGAATCCTTTCTGTACTGGGATGCTTTGCGTAATTTAATTTTCACTTTGAGAAACTCGTTAGTTTCCACTTCTACTGCTTCCTCGTCAGGTTTTGGCAATTTCGATTTTTTACTAAAAATAAATCATTTTTTTTAAAAATTAAAACAATATTCTACTAAAAGTTTAAACGTAAAATGAGTTCTTATGCAAATAATTTTATTTGATTCAAATAATTAAAAAAAAATTTACCTGTAATCCAAAATGCAGTTGGAACTATCGTCAGAATCAGATAAATGTTCGGGTGGTGTGGGTGCATCGTCGTGGTATGTGTGGCTGTGATATCCTTCGTCAGACCGTACTGAATGAGACTGAGCGTACCCTTGAGCTTTTCCTTCGTCATCTACAGGTCTCAGTCGTAACCCATCTAACCGCAAAACGTCAGCATTTCCATTGTCTATGTATTCTTTGACTGGACTAATTACTACACGACGCATTGACGTCGCATTATTGGTCATTGCTTTATCAAACTCGTTGCGTATATCATCGTCCTGCCAGTGAACCCGATTACCGGTCTTGAGTGTAACATCACTACTATCTGTAGGCAATGGTGGAGGTGTAGAAGGAGTTGATGATGATGACACTGTATCTGCGCCGTCAGCTAGCATAGGTAATGTAGGAGACGTAGAAGTTTGTATTTCTGTAAAATTAAATTAATAATTAATATATTATGAAGCTAAAATTAATTTACTCAACAAAATATTAAATATTTTTAACGGATTTTACTTCAACTCAAATATCCGTAGAGTTGGTATATATTTGTTAGTTATTTAAATATATAATCATTATTTTTTACAATAAACAACATAATATTATATCATTGTAATAACGCGGCGTATTAGATAGGCAAAACTTATACATCTGCGTGTATAACAAAATTAAAATCAAATACCTAATCATATTATGTTAATAATAAAATATAATATGTAATATTCATTAATCATTAAATTTTGGTTTCACTTACTTCCTTGCATTCTTTGTATCATTTGTTCAACGCTTGATGGGTAATTTAACCTCTCAGCAAATTCACGACAATACCAAACAAGAAGTTCTTCATTTGGAAAAATCGGTCGAATTGTGTAAAAAAATATATCAGTCTATAAAAATAAAATATTAAATAAATAAATAATATTTTTGACTTTTAAGTTCACATAATAAATTTATAATATGAATTTATCAAATAATTGTTTTAAATTCATAATTTATACTTACTCCGCATTGACAAGCAATCAAATTCTGAGATTGTGGTGAATATGGGGCACTTACGTACCGCATCCAATTTGATTTCGTTTCATCGTACGTGTTTATGTAATAGAACGGTTTGTTCTCTTTATAAATCTGTAATAATTCAGAATATTGAGTAAACGAAAAACGGAAGAAAATATATTTTCCTTAATATTTCTATTAGGTGATAGTTATTAGAAGAAAGGTATTATCTAAGTAGCCATAAGCAAATTTACCTGTTGGCGCATTTTCCGCCAGAAATTATCTTGGGCTAGCATGAGTTGGACCTAATAAAAAGTACGGACAGATTTGTAGATAAGAAAGCATCATTAAACCCAATAGTTTATTAGTTTAAAAGCATTATAAAAGAGCTATATTGATTTTTAACAAAACTTACCCTCCAGAAGTATTTCCGTTTTCCGTTTGGCGCGTGTTCTTTGACGCACACTTCACCTATTAATGGACCAAACCGTGTGCCTAATGGAATGTATATGGCACTTTTTACGCCAGTAATCTAAGAAAAAAAATCAGTTAATAAACAATACCTAAATGTTTAATTTTTTTTTAATTTTAAAAGCTCACTTTTTTTCCAATTTTTTTCAATTTGAGATTTCTGGGTAATGAACTCTCTGCTCGATTTGGATTATTTGGATCTGCTGGTTGATCCAATACAATATAGTCAACAAATTTGTCGAATTCTTCTTCTTTGATTGAGTTAAAATCAAAAGGCAAATCGGATTCCATCGGAGGCGTTTCCTAAACGGACAAAAATATCATGGTTTAAAATTAATACATTCACAAACAAAATCAAATGTTTATGATTGTTCAGGGTCATGTTGGTCTATTGATTTCACCTTCCGAGGCGGATATATTTTTAGCTGGATGTGCGCATTTCGTTCGTATCACATGGCCAAAAAGATAACTACAGTGGTTTAAACGCATACGTCGCGATGCTCATCGAGGTCAGACGCAGTGCATTTAGGGCTGGGTATGAGTGGTATCTTAGGGTAGGGGCAAGGAGGAGTTAGAATATGGGTCACTAGTGCCAACTGAGAGCCCTACAAACTGCACTATCGATCGTACCGATGCATTCATATATATATATATATATATATATATATATATAATATACTCTCAGTGCCAGTATTTCATTATGACGCGTTAGCCAAAATAAAGATGCAGTTTATGTAGTCAGCAGAAATTTACTATGTTTATCATAGAGAGCCATTTTTGATCTCATTTACTAATTAAACGTGTAATTTTAGACAAAGAAAAAGAAATGGAAAAATCGTACGCCACTTTGATTGCAGTTTTATATTTTTATCGAAATAAAAATAAATAAAGCTTGCGAGTTGTGACCTTAAAGGTTATATTATTAGAACTACTGGAAGGCCAATATAATGAATTACTAGACACAAGAAAATGGCAATAATGAAACCGAATCATATAGTGTTTGCCAAATACCAATGTACAGTGATGGAAATACAATAATATAAATACCCAACTCAGTCTAAAATAATTTGTATACGCTTTTTCATTTTAAATTAAAATTTCATTGATTTGACGATATCAAATAAATTGTAATAATGCATACAATATGAGTACAGGAATAAAAGGCAAATATTTGAATATTGTATTACTTTAAATAATTTTAAAACTAGTAAATACACATAATATTTTGGTTATTCGAAATTAATTAAAATTAAATTGAAAGTAAAAAAAAATATATTTTATATTTTTATCTTTCGAGTTTTAACGAACTTATATGGATAATTATACTATTATTATCCTCAAGCAATGAAGTAAATTACTGGAGATAAAAAAAATGTTTAAAACATCTCAGAAAAAGGTTGTTGAACTTTTGCCCCGGAGCAGTATCCGATTACGGCGGCTGTCTAGTGTAAATCCGTCCCGACAAAATGGCGGACCGGAAAGTTCGATAATGCAGTTCTAGACGGCTGCGAAATGAATCGATTGGCGGCGGCTTCGCAGTAAAGGAGGGGTAGCTAACCAAAGAAATTACCGTGCCAATGTTTATGCAGACAAATATAATAGTAAAAAAAAAATTAACGACTCGATAAAACTGAATAACCAAATAATTGTCAAAGGTCCGTGGTGACCGCCAACAGACCAGACAGAATCAATATCACTGTACCGGAAAATAGACGGCGCAATGTCTGGAAAATGATAGGGTGAAAAAAAATTTCGTCTGGTGTTTGAACTCGGTTTAAACTTTCAACAGATATTATAAATCGTATACAATTTTATTCATATTAGTAATTTGAGAATGTAATTTAAGTAAACAATATTATTTAAGTACATTATGAATACAGTGTATTTTTTATGCTAAACTGGTATAAAATCAAAAAAGAATGCAATTTGTTAAATTTTTTTATAGTTTTACTAAAAAGATGTTTATACATTCCAAAAATAAAAAGAATAAAATCAAAAATATATGTAAATTTCTACCTATCTTTAATTACTATCTTATTATTAAATAATATTATTATGTTATATTTTCATCGGTTACTCAACGAGTTATTGTTAATATATTTATGCTTAATAATTGAATATGTGAAAAAAATTGCATGCTAAATAAATTGTATACAGTTATACTATGAAACAGAATTTAAATTTACCTGTCTCATTGTAATACTTGATGATTTACTAGTCCTCCATAAATCTTCTACAATTGTATAACCTGTAAACAGAGAATAAATATAAATTAAAATTTACAATACATAGAATTGTTTAGTATTCAAATAAAATAGCAATCAAATTCGTTCAATATATATGAGTATTTGTATAACACATGTCTGGGCTTATTTTAAGACGGCCGGCGACCGAAGTTCTGTTTGTCCCTTTTCTCCATTCAAATTATTTATACACACACATAAAATTCCAAAAATCTTCACACATACTGTTCTCGATCATTCAAATCAAACATCGACACTTAGTAATGCATGAATTATAGTAAGTGTTTGTACCTCCCGAACAAATGCTAATGCTAATGACCACAAAATATAATAACATATACATAATACACATTTATAGATAGCAATAATTAAAACAGATTATGTTGTATATAATACTGCAGTAAACGCATTATAATATTGAGTAAAAAATAACCAATATTATTGTTATCTGTAGCTCGATTGAACAGTAAAACGAATAGCCGGTGGTTTGAACAGTCTGCGAGGAAGGTATATAATTAATCAATTAATAACACCGATAAGAAAAAGACAACCATAGCTATGTTAATTTACCGCTTGCTAGGTTATGCCATTTTTTCGATGAAATATCCTCGTTGTAAAATAGTAGAATTTATTCCATAGATCGTGTTGAACATTTTTTTTAAAAATTATAATCAACGTTATCTCGTAATTAATGCGTTCTTGGAAATAATAATATCGCATATAATATTTTGTAGGTAATAAAGAAAAATATTTACCGGTTTAGGTAGGTAGAGCAATAAAAATAAAAACAACAAATAACCATATTTAATATTTTTAATTAAATTATACAATTAAAATGTTATTTGTTTTATTATTATTATTATAAATAATAACAAAAACTAATTAAGTACGTCTTTAAATTAAACTTCATTATTAAGTAACACTATAAATATTATATTACGATCTTTTGTTTTTTAATCAAATTTAAAAACAATTTTATATTTTATTGTACAATATACTTGGTAATTATCTATAGAAATACAAAATTTCAATATTATTTTGTTAAAATGTAAGGTCATCAGCACAAAAACCCTTGTTGTATTTTTATTTGACAATAATTATTTAATAAAATAAGCATTAATTTTTCTAATTACGAAAATTATTATCGAAGGTTGTGCATTGAGTGCATAGTAAGTACATTTTAAAAATTATAAGAAAATAAATGAAATCTTTATAAAAAATGCGAAATATTGATTAGATGAAGCTACAATATAAATTAGGATTTGAAATCACTAATTTTATTGTGGTTGTTTCTACAATGTAAAATAATATTGAAATAAATTTTAATAGATACCGCTAAATTCAATTAAAACATTTTTTGCTTTCAAAACACTGTATTATGCCTTTGTCTATTAATTCTTAAAATAAATTAACAAGACTTGTAGTTAGACAAAAAAAAATAACTCAAATGATAATATGTTGGTTTTTTTCTAACGAACGTAAACTATATATAGTCACTCAACATTTATCCATTTACAATAGCTTTGTCTAAGAATTTTTGTCGTATACATACAATCTTTTAGCGCATGATTCTTTAAAAATGGCTAAAATATCTATTTTGATATAATAAAAATTTATTATTAAAATCTTACGATATTTCAATATGTAATTATAATTGTATAAAAAAACAATTATTATGATTTATCTCGTGATCAAATGACACAGTTGTTTGAGAAAAAAAGAAATTAAAGCTTGTATATATTTTTTATAAATTGTAAACCTGAAGCAGAAGCACATACATCCAGAACTAGGGATATGTCGGATATGTTAAAGCTTTATTGTAATGTATGAAAATAGTCAAGATGATGTTATTTCGTTACATCAACTCAATTAACACGCGCATATAATAGCGATGTATAAATTATTTGTAGGTACAGAAAATAAGTGTATCAATAGATTAATTAATATTTGATTTCTCTCAATAACATTTTAATTTAAATTAAACACATTTCATTTAACTATATATTGAAGTATACTATAGTGTACATACTGCAATTTTGTCAATGAATCTTTTTATCTAATGCATTTTAATATGTTTATATTATACTCATCTAATTAAATTAAATTACATTAAATATTTAATTTGTGTTAAAAGTATTATACTGGCCTAATAATAGCGAAAATTTGATTGATGTAACGTATTAGAATCGAACATTTATTATTCGTTTATCAAAACAAAAGTAAGTCAATAATTAATGTGCATTCAAAATGTTCATATATAAGTAATTACTGTTATTGCTGTCAAATACCATAGAACCTATATATAGTTAACATTTAATTGCATCATAGTAATTTGTTTCGGCCTTACGCGAATATATGTATTATTATGTTTATCAAATGCACCTAACTGATAAAAAGTGCATTGTGCATTTTGGTCAAGGACGTATTGGCGATTATCGAACAAATGCATACATGCCTCTTCTACATTATACATCACTCCACTCCGTGCATCACGTCAGTATATAATATAGATATAAAGTAATCTGGTTTTATTGGTTCTTTCAGTTTTCAATAACTCAATTTTATTGTTGTTGTCGCATGAACACGAATATACGAAAGATTTGCACAACTTTAATAGCTAAATGTCCTTCATCCTGTTATCAGAGTCAAGGTCGTAATAAGAATTTTTAATAAAATATTTAAAAAAATACACTTGTTAACTCGCATTATCAGGTATAATATTACATTCGCGCATTCAATTGGAGACTTGGCCATTGGAATACTGTGGCAGTGTGGCAATGTATATTCGTTTCGAAACTTATTGATCAGTTAATCATTTTAAGATCTCGTGTCAGTGTGGGATTAATGAACATTCAATTTAGATTTTTTTATAATATAAGTGGCCTATATATAATACGAGTATAGGTAGTTTAGGCGATGCGTACTTTATATTATTTTTTACACTGCAGCAGGTTTCGGGTATACCGCCAGGTCACCGTATATAAACACATAAGCGCTCTTTGTGTTTTAACCCCCCCCCCCTTCTGTAACGTATGCATTGCACAGATATTTAATGCTGAACAAAAAAAATTGTAAATTTGTATTGAAACAGCTGGCCTGGTGTATCCTAGTATTTGCACAAAATATATATATATATGTATACATAACGCATGCAGCTATCTGACACTTGAGTGTACAAAACACAAACTAATGATGTGCACGTATTGTAAATTAATTTTATTCGAAAAATAATGTATAATTTTAATAATAATAATGTCAGGGAAAAGAATAGAATAAATACATATTCGATGTTTTAAGTATTCATAAAGCATCGGTTGAAACTAGAAATTGTTAACACTTTCATTATGTTTTTTTTTTTTAAATAGTGACAAAGAGGGTGGACAAAATTTGATATATAATATAAAATACGGATTTTAAACCTTATATTATATGCATTATAACATCTGAAAGAAGTGTGGTCAGAATGAAATTAATTTAATTTTTATCGAAATTCCCTTTTAAACATTTGTGTTTGTATATTGTATAGACATCTAAAATCTTTTTACGTATGTAATTGATGCTGGAATAACTAAATTCAACAAGTGTTAAAAATACACTCAAACATTTTTATACGACAAGAAACGAATTTTTAGAAGTTAAAATGTTATGAAGAAAATATGATTATATTTACAGAAAAATTAGGTTATCTTGAAAGATTTTAATGATTTTTTACGGGAACTTAATACGTTGTGATTATTATGATTTATGAATGACATTGTTTGTATTTATACAACAAGGTTTTTTTTTAATAGTTAACCTATAATCCCTAACATTGATTAACACTGTAAAATAAAATAAAATTGTGTTATGATATCATATAAAAAGTGAGTGTAAATATAGTTTCGCGATTCCTTTATTTATATCTGAAACAGGGTGATATAATTTTTTTTTTCAATACTTTATGTCACACTTGTAATAATATAAATATTTAGCATATCTCAATAATTAAAATTAAGTATATTCTATTACATAATATAATATAGCTGTTTCGCCATCGCCAACAACATAATTTCTCTTTAGAACAATATATACAACATATTTTTAGATCATTGTATTATAACATATGCTCTTGATCTAATGATATTATCATTAGTTAGTATACAATTTTCATTATTATATTAGACACAAATAATTAATAGGCACATATTTAATAGTTTTGATTTTCGATCAATACAATGAATAATAACTGAATAGTTAAATTTCTTTTAATAATAGTTTTTTGTGCCGGCGCATCTTACCACTATTACTCAATTCGAATTATGAAATTTAACTATCAACGATCAACCGGAAAAAAATATCGAGAACGTGTTTTGTGGTAAATACACAAAAAGGTCTCGCGGGGCATACACAATTACTAGATTATTGATGTTCACGGCCGCAGCCTTGGGACTCGCGTTTTGCCCGTTGCACATGCACTTTACAACAATCAAAATGCGATCTCCGTGTGTGTCCTAACGTCATAATAATAATGATGACATATTAATGTCATAGATAAATGTGTAAATTGTAAAAACGACAAGGAAATATTTCGCGAGAATGCGTTTTATAATGATACCGCGATGGTCTGGTACCTACTACGCTAAATGAAAACGTGCAATTCGTAATTTCGTATAAGACTATTCTACACCTTATACAGCACATGACAATTAATATATCGTATAATGTACAACTGCAATTAATATTGGTAATTAAATCATAATAGTACCCCGAAACGCCGAGAAATATTTCAACTCTAGTTTTTGGATACAAATATATTCTATCAATATAATGCATGTGCGAGTCATCGTATTACACATAATAGAAGAATAACATTTTAAAAACATTAATTAAACTTGTATAATAATAATAATAATATGCTTAAAACATGCTTACCCAGACGGCTGGCGAGCCTGGACTGTTTATAGTTGAAAACGAAAACGAAAAGTGTGGAGCTTGATAAACAAAAAGTATGTTCTAAGCTATCAGGCGTTGTACTGACCTAAGGCAACACAACGGTCTGTGTGCACCGAATTTTAGCCTGCACGACGTGGATGCGCTATGCTCCCCCACTGCCACACACCACCCTACCCGGCTATTATCCCGTCGTCGTCGACGCCGACGTCTGGTCCCTGGCGCGCGCGCGTTCGCTCGTTCGCTCACTGCGTACACCCGCTGCACATCACTCCCTCTCCACCGAACGAAACGCGGACGGGCGTCGAGTGCATTTCCGCATGCGCCTTGGTGCATCAAGTCGACGACGCAAGCGCGCGCCGTCGCGGAGCAGCAGCACTATAGCGACGGCGGCGGCGGCGTCGGCGGGACACTCTCGCTTTTTCACCAGCGCATATTATATACACCGACGGCGACGACACTCACACATGCTCACGTATACGTACACACATGCGGAAAAACTCGGTCAACGGTCGACGGCAATTTGGCGTTCTACTTACATTATGCAAGAGCAGTGCATACATATATATATATTATATATAATATATACGACGTTTTTTCCAATATAGTTCCGACAATCACGCTTCAAGTCGTACCTAACCCATGTCCTATACATATATTTTATACGGTATCAAAATGAATTTTCGATTATTATTAATGTGCCGCCTGCGTTTTAAAAAAAAAATGTCAACCGACCGTATACAGTACGAGTATACGGTATATCATTGTAAAACAAAGACAATGATGATTATAGACAGTAGGTAAGTGTATACGTATTAGAATAGAATACGGTTTCGAAACGCATTACAACGTTGCGATTCTATTTAGGTTGTCTAACATTGCGGATAAAAACGTAGTAATGCAATGTGCATGGATGACGTGCGCGCGTCCGTCAGCAGTATATTATACTGCAGAAGTAAAAATAAATCAATACTGTCTTCCGTGATATTGTATACATTGTATTGTATAGTATCAACAAAAATATAATTTAAATAAAATTTAACTCGACATATCCAACATGGCTGTCAATGGTACAAATTTATTACAATCAATTTGATGTTGTTTTGTCGTTGCAATAAATGCAATATTAAGTGCAATATGCGCGTAAGCGATACGTATATTATACATCATAACAATAATGTATGCACTCAGAGTGGGAGTACTTTATTATTGTTATTATTATTATTAACACAACGAAAAGCCGTGTAATCGCAATGTGCGTGGGTTTTCAATAGTGTCGCGCGGTGTATGCGATGTATCTGAATGTGCATCAAGGTCATCACGTAATGTGCTTGTTGACGGTGCGCGCGCGCACATTGCACACGAAATCTGGGTCAATCGCTATCGCCGCGTGTAAATATATCGCGAAATTAATAATAAACGAATAAACGTTTCCGTCGAGTTCCTCGATCGTGCATAGCAGCTGCGTCGGTGGCGGGCGCTGCGCGGGTGTTGCGAGCCGCAACGGAGCTTAACGCCGCTCGCGCGAACCCGCCGATGAGACGGGTCGTAATTGTAGGGCGGTTGGAGGTTGGTTTATGGCAGGCCGGTGAAGAGGGTTGAAATGGCATGACGGGCGGGCATTTTGCGGGGAAATCTCGAGGAAAACAACAACAATAACAAACGAATGGAAAATAATACGCGGACGCGTATATTATAACGGGAGAAAAACGGAAATCGACCAGGAAAGCATAACGGTAGCGGCGGCGGTATTATAATAGTGTATAGTGGGAACCCTCCCGGCCCGGAATATAGCGGACAAAAGTTCATCAGGTCACCGAGATGGTGGCGGCGGCGGTGGTGGTGGCGAACGACAGCGCGTAATATTGAGGACGTTCGGTCAGTGGGCGTGTCCCGTCGGAGGCCGCGGTATACCTATACGTGAAAGAAAATCGGAAGTATATATAATATAATAATATAATAAATATAATGTGCACGGCGGTGGCGACGCAGCAGAACTGCAGAAGCGGCATTGGGCCAGCAGCAGCAGTAGCAACACTCCTTCCCCGACCGCGAAATAGTCGGTCAGACGGCCGCAGGGGTTTCGCTTGCTTCCTTTCTCTTCAATTCGCTCCCGCTCATTTTGACGTAACGGCGCGTTATTATTATTATTAAACATCGCGCGTCTGTCTAGAAGACATATATAGAGGTATCTACTTCACTGCTACTTCGCTTTGGTTTGTGCGCCGGCGCCGCAGCGACGTATCATACTTCCGCCCCCGCAACCGTCGATCAGCCGAGTGATGCGACGAGTTTCGAGGGTTTGTTATGATTTCCGGGCCGTATATTTTTATTTTTCGTTACCCCTTTCTCGCACAATCATTAGCTGTATAGCTGTAAAGATGTATACGCTGCAGTATATATATTATTATGGTTTTACGCCGTCCAGACGGAAAACGATTTTCGCGACGCAAAATGACGAAAAAACCCGACGGCCGTCGCCGCCGGCTCGCCTCGGGTCAATGACCAACTTGCGCACACTCGCGCGCGCGCGCTCGTTCGCTTACTCGCCGGTAACGGTAACCTAACCTCAATTTTAACGCACTTTATTTTTCGTTTCTTTTGTCGATTCTCTTCCATAATTTATTTATTGGCTCATTGACCTTACCACGGAAGTTCGTACATCATAATAATAATAATAATACACTATACCTAAACGGATAATTACAATTTATTTGCGCGCAATCTCCGAATCAAGTGTCGCAGTCAACGCAACCACTTGATATTTTAAAATTTTATTATTTATTATTAAATACTGGATGCCGAACTGACTGACAGGGTCATGGTGTTAGCACGATTGATGGACATAGACCAAAAACGTAATTATTATAGTCGTAGGTATATAGTCGTAAAACAATATATCACAGAAGGGTTCAGCAGTAACAATACAAGTGTCGTTTTTAGTTTTTTTTTTTTTTTGTTTTGTTATTGTTAACACCACCCGTCACACTTTTTAACATTCGTTAAGACTCGACTGCAGTATAACATACATGCTATTATAGTTATACCTATAGATGATATTTTGTTACACGTTTATTGTTCAGATTGTAGGCGATACACTATTCAATAATTTTTAAACAAGCACTAATTATGAAAAAAAAAAATTATTATTATGAATAATAAATTAAGATGAGATTTGATATATTAATTGTAATGTGACCGTCCGTAATGTATAATTTTCAATACTGTTGCAAATTTTATGACAAAAATTTAAAATGAGTAAATTTCCTAAACATGTTTTTTTACGACAGATATATAATATAGGTATGAGCATCAAATAATAAATTAAACGTGAAAAAAGTGTCATTATCTAACACGGCATTGGTTAATTATTTATACTCTACGCGCACTATAGACCTATACGCAGTGACATTTGTAATTCAAGGATTGCTGCCTGCAGCAGTATAATAGATATCTGGTATATTTATAATATATATATATATATATATATAGTTACATCCACGGGACCACGGCCGACCGATTTGTAGTTTCAAATCAAAAACAAAACAAATATCTACACCAAGCGTAGGTACATATATTTAACGATGTATGCGCGTTAATTAATTCGAGTGGGCATTAATAATTGCAAAAAAAAACTCAGGTGGAAAAAAAATAGTATAAGTAACAATTTCTTATCGTTTTGCACTCCCCGCCGTCGTGCGGCGTTCTTCCCTTCCCGGCGCGGACGACTTTTACGGGCAACTACACACACCAGAGCTATGGCGGTGACCGGTCGTTGAACTCTCGTGCGCGGCAGCCGTACATAACAATGTATATTATATATAGGTACATATATAGATATATGTACATATAAACGACGTTTATTATATATAAGTATATTATATACATGTAGATAGGTACAGTAACCGCGACAGCGGTGGATGAGTTTTCTGAATTTGCAATAAACGCGCCACCGCCGCCGCAGCCGGTACTCTCGGATGAAACGTGAAAAACTTTGCAGATGCCTGGGACAGGGGAGAGGGATAATTTGTAAAATTGCCAAAAAAAAAAAATTGAGGCGAGACAGGCGTACGGCGAACGAAAGAAAAAGCGATGCGCTCGCGCGCGCGACGGGAATTCGACGCCTGGACTAATGACCTCCTTGTAAGTGGAACAAACCGGACGCGACAGACACTCTTCTTTTCGACGAACTGAAGCTTTGAGCGCACAATTTTTTTCACTTCCTAAAACCCATCGTCCGTCGTGCCTACACCGCGCTGCTGTTGCAGAAGAAATGATAATACGTATACATATATATATATACAGTATACACAATACACTCGATGACAAATTTTCTTTTCCCACAGTCGACACCGTCACACATGTGTAATATATATTATATAGTAATATAAATACAAAAGTACAAGACCATGCACGCATATGTGCGTAAACCTCCTGCAGGGATGTTATTATAATATGACCGTTATTGACGGCGTCTTTTTGTGTGTTATTCGATACCCAACGACGACGACTGACCATAAAATCATGACAATAATTGTATAAGAATAATATGTAACTCGCGCACGCGATGACCTCAACAAAATGTCACAGATACGCGTTATTATATTATACTCGAAAATAATGATAATAAATGTATTATGTTTGGTGACCTTCAATACCGTTAAAACCACCCTCGCCGTGATCTTCTCTCGGAAACGGTACTTCCAAGGACAAGGATATAATATTACTTGTCCGAAGGCCAGTGGGTTACACCATGGGGTGCAAACCGGCCCATAAAAGTGGAAAGACGACAGTGCGTATCGAACGACAACCGTCGTCGTTATCGGTATATATTGGAAAAGGTTTAATTATTTTTTTCGTATAGGTATACAATATACGTGCCGTAATACTAATTAGTATAAAGGAGGAAGAAACGCGCATATATAATGTAGAAGGTCACGTTTGTTATTGATATTCGATTCCCACAATGAAATTATTATAAAATAATGCGACAAGATAATATGCAATATTGGCACATTATATGCATACCTATACTAATGCACATTGTGCGTGTACTTCATATTTTTTTTTCCGATATGCGAATAAAAAAGTTATGCACGACCTTGCAGCTGAAACCGGTGTGTTATCTAATCGTAACGAAATACCTATGAATTCATAAAAATTTGTTTACACTTCCTCCAATGCGGCTGTTATCTATCCACCCATACGTATCGCTGTAGGCAAAATAATAATTATAATAATGTAATGTATCGTAATAATTAATATTACACACATCGATTGGCAAAAAAATGTATAATTTTTTTTCCGCAATAAAAGACGATATAAACAACGTGTTATACGTATAGTGTTCTTTTGGCTATACGCCTGTACCTGCATAATCTGACGACAACGGTATATTCATAAAATAATATTACAGTGTATGTGTTTAAAATGAAAACCGAAAACGACTACCTGCTAGAACAACAACGAAAATAATATTGTTCCAACAAGACGAGGGTGTAGCAGAGGCGTAATAGAAAGTTACGTATATATAGTGCGGTCAAATCATTTCTGTTCTTTTCGGACCGACGTCACACTATACATTGCGTAATTCCAAAAAATGTTGGCGGCTTTTCGTTAGATCATTCCACAAAGACACAATCACACAAAGGATATATGGACCGATTATTCCCAAGATCAAGAAATACCTAAGAAATAACATTGTATACACACACATTACTTGGGCGGTAGTGCACCGATGGTAACCTAACCGTTCATCGGCACCGGGAAGCACTTGAATGTTAATATATTATGTTTAGGACAGGTCACGTCGAAATATTATTCCGTTGTAGAGTTGCACACGCTAGAGATTTCGAATAAATATTATTTGTCCGGTACTTGATGCGGACTTGTGGCGGCAATGGTTTACTATTAATTATTATATTATATACTATGCATAATAACTGACGCCTGTTACTAAAAATCGACAAGTGACGACATTACTTATTTATGACATGATGATATTATATTATATATTATCACATGATCGAAGTAAATTGTGTCGTCATATATGGAATAATAACTTATGTCTATATGATGCACTAACATCAACTGCAGTGATCACTAAATATTGTGACCGGTGATCACAGTGGATAGAATTTCCAAAAAAAAAAAACAAAGATTTTTGAAATTTAAAAAATTGTTTGACATCCCGAACTATTGCGTATTATGCTATAATAATAATATGTGTAGACGAGCGCTCGTGATGCGGTTACGCGCAAATCTCGCAAATCGGCGTGCGGGAGGAGGAGCAAACAGGACAAAACGAAAAAAAAATAAGCCATCGAAAATCGCATGAAACCGCACGTCCTCTAAAGGTCATTGACCGGCGCGGTGGTGGTGGCAGAGAACGTCTTATTGTGTGCGTTCATCGCTAATACATAGATTTTTAACAAAAACGCGAGTAGCCGCGCGACCATCACCGACGAGTCTTTCGATTTCGGACGTTCATCCGCGAGGATTTCGGCCTCGAAATAAGGCGGTGTCGGTGAGGGGGGAGGCGTTACGCATTATACGTAGTTATAATGATTAATCTCGATCTCTGGGTGCAGTAGAGTATCGCGGAGGTCGTAGTCCGAGGGGCAGCGTTCGAGTGGGTTTGGGGGGGGGGGAGGGGCTGGAACGTTCATTTACAATAATAACGTAGTTCGCGATTCCGGGAACGCGTCGAGCAAATTATAATATAATATTTTATATTGTTCGTCGTTCCACACAACAACCTTGTCCGCGCCCAAAACCGCAGATAATCGCACACGCACACACGCGCGCGTATATAATTTATATATTATTTTTCGTACATTACACGCACACAGACACACAAACAGGCGCGCGCGAACTCGCGCGTATAATGGAGCGACGCAAGAGTCATCGACGGCCTCCGCGCCGCCGCGAACAGGCCAATGAACTTGGCGCACATTCAGCCGGCGGACGACGACGTCATCTCGTCACTCGCGAACGCGGGTATAAACGGCGACACTATACGGCGCGCAGCATCAAACGCGTGTCCAATCTTTTTTCGTTCTCCTCTCATTTTCAGCATTCCGCGCGGGCCCGCGATCAACGACCCCGCCGAATCCTCGCGATTCCAAACACGCCCAATACGCGCACACGGCGACGATTCCTCCGCCACCGACGCCGCCCCGACGTGTAAATAACATCATATTATTATTATATATATACGCGTACAGTAAATATAAATGCTTTACGTTTACACGTTCCGAGTGCAACGCACCCGCGACGGAGGCGTTTAACTCGTGAAAATATATATAATATAATACGCGCAGAACAACAATGATGTGTATATACCCACGAACGCGGCGCGCCTAAATATTATACAATTTTTACGGCCGGTGCCTCTCCACCTCATCGTCGTCGGCGTCGTTCAGCTTAAATTTATTTTCGAAAACACCGTAATAACATAAAGCTATTACGAGTATATTCAATGTATGATGACAATATTAAAACGTCGTCATTGGAAAAACTTCGCAGGGTTTTCCAGGATTTACGGTCAAATGGACGATTTTTTCGTAACTTAACAAACGACGCGTATTATGGGTTATGATCTATATGCGACATAATATTTTATAAACCATAACCTTACGAGTATGAAGCGCAAAACACTAATCGTCTATCCCGCGAATTTATTACGCGTCGGTATTTCAGAAATCTCTTTTCGGTTAGCTATACCTATGCTGTATCGTCGTTAATATATTATTCAATACAGTCGTCATCGGTTGTATTTTATTACCTTGGCATCGACTGGGCGATTTATCCGTCTCCCATTAACGCGTAACGAACGCCAGAAGCTTCGATAAAACCGAATGTTATGGTTGTCGCTCAAAAGTCATATTAATACTATTATAATCGTATGGTATTTACGCAATACGCGTAAAGGTCGGTGTGTATACGATAGTAATGGCTGAGACTAGTTCGCCTAAACGCCCAAAACCTTCAAATGATATTTTAAAGAAAATATATATCGCGAGCAACGCGTTCATCTGACCGGTATTAGAATACCGTCATCTCGTCCGTCGGACGGCGCGCGTATACGTTGTTGGATTAGAAAATTATAATATATTATAATATGCACGCGAGCCATCAACAACGTGTTCCGTCTTGAGGCAACACGCACGTCCGACGATGTAAACAAACTCGCGCGGACCAGATGAGATATATATATATAAACGTATATATTATATTACAATATAACATTATATTATATACGTGGGACGATGATAATATAAAAAACGACGAGGTCACGCCGCCGGCACGTACGTCGCACCTATATGTATATGTGCAGTGTTTGTTTGTGTGTTTGCGTATGTCGTCATCGCGCTGGTGTCAACGACAGTGGTGTAAATATACTATATTGGTCGGTTCCAAAGACTACGACTTTAAAATGGTAAAGGCAGGTAATTCACGGATACGTCGTCGTGTCCAAAAGTCGAGCCCGGTCCGAGTACGTTAAAAAGCCACACGACACGCTGACAGACGATCTAGCCGGGGACTTTGTATACAACAGTACGAGAGCGACGGCACCGCGTGTTTCGCTCTACAAATGGCGGCCCGACGGGTTGAAATCAGCAGACGTACGCGGTATCGTATATACCGCGGTATAACATCAGCGGCCACGATAAGTGGATGTATATTATTTTTCTTCGTATTTTATCATTTTATGTTTTTGCCGTCCTCCGTTCGCACGTACGCGCGTATTACATGCGATTTTTTTTCACGGGCGAAAGGCCACGGTTACATCGGGCGGGGAAGGCGGCGCGGTGACGGTCTGGTTGTACGTCGCACCGAGTTCACCGACCTGCCCGGGCGACCGAACGCGCGCCGCCGGTGCTAATATGAGCGCGGAGGGGCGGGCAGGCGGGCGGGCGGGCGCACGGCCCGGCAAGGTCGATTCGCGAGCCGCCCGGAGGGGTAGCGGTCCCCGCCCGCCCGCCCGCAAATACCCATCCACCCCCGATCGCCCGCCCCGAGGACATTGCACCGGTCAATGGCTTTCGCGGGCCCCCGTCATTATCATCACGCGGACGGTACATCTTGGATACGGCAAAAATCACGGGCGCGTAAAATACATTTATAATAATAATACATATATATATATATTATATTGTTATGTACGTGTGAAACTCGTATTATAGTATACAGTGAATGGAATTGTTCGGGACAAGACCTGTTGATTGAAGCGGCCCGCTCATGGCCGAGTACACATAGTATACCGCGATGGCGGGATTAACGGCGGCAGTGATAGATCTTTTGCGACCTTATACATTATCCGGTTACGCACTTCATAATAGTATATTGTCACAGATGAGCCGGTGACGATCACAAACTCTGACCATTAATTATTATACACGCGTATTACAATATTATTGCGTTATTAAAATATATAGGGAAAATAATATCATAATATTATATACACAGCGGTTGCAGTGAATACTGGTTTTCTGACGTTGCGAATATTGACGCAGTGACGGTTACAAGTTGTCCTCTATTCCCCACCAGCCCTTAAAATATATTTTACGATAGTCACTTCGATTGCATTGCAACGTACATTAAGTTCTACTACTACTGCACGTCTACACACCCATCATCGGCCTTGTAAATCCCTTTGAGGTACGTCCGGTTATGAAAATAAATTACGTTAATGATAATTAATGTCTCCAACTATAATTCCCACGCCGGAGACAACTCAGTTATATAATATTAATCATTATAGCATGTTTTATAAACGATATGTTTTTCTCAGAAACAAGAATATACTATATATTTTTCATACGCCTATTAGAAAATTATACTTTTATTGAAATCGATCCCAAAACAGTTAAATGTAAATCATAATTATTAACAATAAACATTATCGTTGTAGAATATAGATATTATACTTATGTATTTAGTTCACACACTATATTGTTTGCCAATTGCCCAATTATAATTAGAGATATGAGATATTAGTCATATTTTTTTTAAATAGTAAGATACTAATTAAATTGCCATTGAATAAATAGTATTTATGAACTTATTGTAGTTCACAAAGATAATGTATATTTAATGTGTTACATTATATTGTAATAAGATTACACATGCGTGTATTTATGTGAAATGTAGATATTTTTTTATACGATTGAAAGTATTAATATTATTATGAAAATAAAAAATTGTACTTACTCGAAATTATTGGTCGTTTTGATTATTATATCCTATAAATGCGTTGTACGTCGATTATAAAATCATCTCGAAATATATATAGGTATCCAACAAAAAATAAACACACAACCGAATAGTTCACAACTTTATAAAATTAATAAAATTTCCGTACACCATAAAATATTATTTATATATGTATAATGTTTATATAAATAAATACAATTTAAAAATGTAAAAAATACTATTAACGAAATTATAATAAAATATATTATGACAATATTAATATTATGTTAGTTAGTAAATTCGCGTATTATATTATATTATAGTCGTAATAATAATGTGATAAGTGCGGAGCAAAAAACGTAACCGATCGGCGACAAGACTCGCACGGTCACCTGTCTGCGCTGACACTGCGGATCAAAGCACTTCCTTAAACTTAACCTTCAAAACGGACCGACCTCTGGTGGAAGAAACGGTATCTCCTTCCAACCGAACGCGACCGGTTCTCGCGGGCGCACATACGGCGTCGCGGCGCACGAACGGTCGATGAACTCTGAAAGTAAACGCCACAGGTAGTCGGTGCCGCCGTGGTTTGCGGTGGTGGGGTTACAATGTATTATATGTACACTGTAACGTAAATGTGTGTGCATGTGTCGTGTATTTGTGTGTGTGTGTGTGTGTGTTTCCATCCAGAGCCTTCCTCTTTCGATATTCTTTGTTTTTTTTCTTTCTCATATTATTATATTTATATACACATTGTGTATTTTTTTTCGTTGTATTTAACGGTACTGCACCGGTTTCTGGAACTGCAGTACAAGCGCATCGCAACCCTCATCGACCACAATGTGGTGACGGTACCGCTAAATTTCTTTGACGGGATCTTTGTACTCCGGGGTAGGTGGTAGTGATGTTATGGGTAGCGGGTGAGAGAGTTCGATCGTGTGAAACCGTGGGACAAAACGCAAATTTTTATTCCGCGTCCAATCTGTAGCAACAGTTGTCAGTTGGTGTAAACACATATAACATATTATATTATCTATATTTGTAGGCAGGTATACAGTATCCCAAATGAAACATCACAAAACCAAAGGTGTATAGTCGCCATTTAATATACGGACATACAAACTTAATAGTATTTACTTGAATATGTTTTGGACATACAGCCAGTGGACAATGTACGTAAATTCATTTATATGTGTACTTTAAAATACTTATATATAGTGATAAAATGATAATTAAAAGTGTGCAATCTATTCACCACCATGCATGAGTTTTCGTCGTCCGCCAAAACGAGATACAAACTGGTTTAAAGATGAAATTATACTCTTCCTCTCGAGTGGAACAAACCAATAAAAAATATTTGCCCAAAGGGGAATCAAGTTTTTTTTTATTCTCAAAATCTCACACCAAAAAATTTTATTTTTATTATATGTCCAACGATATATTATAGTATATACATGTATACTGTATACGCATGAATTATACGGTTCGAAAAACCCATTACAAGGTCAATGGCTTCTAATGCAAAATTGTCAAAAATAACTATACACAAGTCGTCCTTTGCATTCAATTTTCCAGATTTTTGTCAAGTCGAGTCGAAAACATGCATCGTCGACAAATCATACAATACTATCCTATATTTACTCTTATTATATATTATCAGCGGTTTTCTATATAGCGTCTTCTTTTAATTGCAATATAGACTTATTCTCAGCGAGAGTTCAACGACCTGTTACCGGTTTGCTCGGCCATCGCTCCAGTAAACTATATTCGCGGTCGACGAGCCATTGACCGTTCCAGTGACCACGCAGCAAAACGTATGATCGGGTTTTTTTTCTCTAGTCTATTATACAACGGGTCTTCAATTTCAGGAAACGCGTCTTTTTCTCAACCACGACTCCCCCACCCCACCACGATAAATCGAATTGATTTATAAATGGGTCATGAAAACTGTTATTCTTATACACTGTTATACTGTTTACGTAATTTTCCCCTCGGCCTACATATTGTTAATTGAGATAAATAATAATGAACTATAACTGTATTCCGTCGCCTAAGTATATTTTATGCCTGTATTGAATTTTACCATCGAAATCGGATGACGTGCGTGTTTCGATTTCGGTGACTTTAACGGTGGTCAGCTACATTTTATACTATATATAGGACTCCCGATGAAAATCTTTGAACAAAGTCAATTGGTCGTAAATTTATTGTGTTCTGTACATGTATACGATATTATATATGTATTAGACGAGACACAGGTTCGGGGCCAGTGTTTGAAAAAGTCGAAACGATATTATTATCATCGCTATCGACGCTATCGTCCAGTTTAATATTGTAATATAATGATATGATAGGTACGACTATTCAATCCAGACAGACGTATACATATATGTGTGTCCGACGTACGTGTATATAGTATTCAGGCGAGCGACGGTTTTGCAATGTCCAGGTAAAAGTTAAAAGAAAACAGTATGTACCGTAACACACACACACGTCGCGCGATTAGTGAGAGGATGAACTTGGTCATTGGCGGCCGTTGACCTAGCCGTGACGCGCATGCGCAACTCACATCACCGGCGGCGGATCAGAAAGTGGATCAAAGAGTCAACTCTGACGTCACGGGAAACGCGCGTACCGTATTAATATACCTATAGGTACTCTATAGGTATAAGAGATGTACGCGTAAATAAATCATCCGCGAGTATGCGTTGTAGGGATGTCCGCAGATAACTCGTTGTGGTTTCCCGCAGAAAATCGCCAAAATATAAAAACGAGACCGAAAATATCTAGTATAACATTGAAACTGTGAAATAAAATCGAAAAAGTCTTTTCTGCGTACATACATTATATATATAAATTTATCATAAACTAATAAAGCCGTAAAAATATATCATATAAATGATATTATTATAAATAGTCTCCTGCTGACATACGCAAATATAATAATATGTGGCTACCTGAACTCTGAAGGAGTGAAGGCTGAAGATAAGGTATGAATAGTTTATATATATATATATATATATATATATATATATATACACACATACAGGCCGCGGACAGTCGTGAGAACCGTGTTTGCACCGGGTCGATATAACAATATAATATAGGTGTCGATCGACAGGTGTGCAGATTTACACTGCATTTATCAGAAATATTGTAATCGCGTATTCATTTATATCGCGCGTACCTATATCTAATTTCAGCGAGATTATAAAGCGAAAACGAGTTGTATACCACCCGCGGGGTGTCCGCGTACCTATATACGGCTATATATAATACCGCTGCTGCAGGTGTCGAACCGTCTGTAATATTGCCGGTAGTAAATAAACTCGATTAGGTAGACATTCGTATGGGTATATGTTATGTACGCGGATGCGATCGTTTTCGCGTGATACATTGAAGCATCGGAAGTCTGCACTCTCACGCGCGGTTGATGATTCGGCGTTCGAGACGAAATTCGTCATCGCCGCAGATATAGCGAGATCAACCAATCCGTTCTCCGAACCCATAACGTCATCGTACTTGTTTATAGTATACCTATTATGATATGACGAGGCGATGGAGACTTGATGTCTGTATTACGGGTTCGTTGATACAAAATATTAAACGTAATACAATTATTAATCGCCGTATTGGTGCGGTATGACTCACGACTGGGCCCCCATTAAGGAATAATAATTCCTTAAGTTTAGCACCGACATTGTGGTGGTTGAATGACCGTCAGAAAATTTAAAAAAAACCGTATCTCGACACGTAAATACTGATCATTTTGTTTAATGTTATTGAGTGTGATTGTGGTGCGAAACTGATGTATGGCACGAATCCTGCCAAAAATACTCACGGTAAAAACCCCAATGAAAAAACCACCGAAAAAAATGTATAAATTATAGCATAATATTATACAATAAATAAATAGTATAACAATAAATCTACATTCATTCTACATATTTGCTTCAAAATTCAAATTATAGAAGTATTATATACGACTTTTTCGTTTTTTTTTTAAGCTTAATTTTATTTAATGGTTTAGATACAAGGGGCTATGGGTAACCACTAAACAACAATAAAATTAAGTACACTATGCTTTGCTTAAACCAGTCAAAATGTTAAATATTTTATCAATAGTTGTTTAATATAAATGCACGTGTTACTCTCATAAACTTTTGTTTTCGCGGACTATTTTACCGGAGGTTTGTTTATTTTTTTTTTAGTTTTTTCCATAATAATTTTGTTCTGGATTTTTTTTCGTATTCATTTTTTTTGGCTATACCTTTTGACTTTTGGCAATTAACTACTTGTTAATATAATGTTATCTACTGCTATATACAACTTCTATATTATGAGGCGAGGAGGATTAATGAAACAAGGTCAAAACTTTTGGCACATCCCTCATTTTCTGACAAAATTACTATTAAATCTATGTATCGTTACTCATTATAGGATCTACAGACGCCACATATACATTTTACAAATTTATAACTACGGTATATTTTTTACAAATAAAAGCACCGGTGCGTGAGTCATTGAATGCAACTGCTGCTGCAAATCTGTACTAAAATTTATAATATACCTATATATAGACGTTATACTTAAATTCTCATAAATCGTAATTTTTCGTTTTCGTAGAAAATTTCTCGCGAGACGTACAATTATTACTCGCACTACCTATTTTAACTACTAAGTGGTTTTAAACAATAATGCGTTTATATTATTATTATATTATATATACGCAATTATAATAATATTGTAACCTCAGCAAAACTATTGCGGTATACAGCGGCAGTGAGCTCAGTACAAAAAAAAATCATCACATATATGATACGCGTATGTACGTGTAATAAAGACTGCGGCGGCGGTCGCGGCTGTGGCCGTGGTTAGGAACATAAAGTTGAACCACGGTCGTTGACACGGACGAAATAACGGATTCCGGCATTCCACTCTATCTGGTCGTGTACGCCGCCGCCTCAGCTCTCGTTCTCGAACGTTCTGTACGGGAATCTTTTATAGTATACGGTTTTTTTTTTCGTCGTAGTGATAATCATCATCATTCGTTATGGTTTGCGTATCGATGTACCAACGAATACACGTTAATGTAGACGTTATTTGTTATAATTATTTTCATTTTATTATATTCGGTGTATAGCGGCAGGCGCGGAGGACGGAAAGGAAGAGTCATGCGCGCACTGCAGCAACTGTAAAAAGTTCGGTTTTCTTTTAAACGCGCGCCGTCGAAAATGAAATTTTAACATTAAATATATCCAACACGCGCG
Organism: Rhopalosiphum padi; assembly: GCF_020882245.1. Lineage (NCBI taxonomy): Eukaryota > Metazoa > Arthropoda > Insecta > Hemiptera > Aphididae > Rhopalosiphum > Rhopalosiphum padi. Next base: position 22,553,930 of record NC_083597.1, on the reverse strand, counting down.
TACGGGGACCCGATACACTCGTAAAAATAAAACATACGTACATACCGTTGCTCAATGTACCTACCACCTACTCATACTTTTGTTTTTTATTGTTATATCCTTTTTTGCGTAAATTGTTTCGAGATATTTTGCAAGGGTCGTCCAACATTTTTTAACTAAAAGAAACACAAAATATTTATAGTATAATTTTTTTAAACTTATATTTAACGATTTAATGATGCACGATAAAAACGTAAATTTAAGTAACCTAGAAGGTTTATTTATTTGTATTATTATAACTTATAATATTATTTAAATTATTATTGAAGTATAGTTAATTAAACAAAAATCAATATGACTATTGATTAAATATAAATTTAAAATTCTAATAATATAATTATTATGATTATCAATAATTAATTCATAAAAGATATCTATAACGAGGATTTATATTTATCTTAACTATAAAAAGTTAAAAATATATAAATAGTTAAATTTTAAAATGTTTCTAGTGAGGGTTTAAAGATTTTTTTATAAAACTTCTAACTTAACATTTGATATAAATTAAAGTCAGTATACGTATAATACACATAATAATATACTCGTTCAAGAAATGTGTGATATATTTATATAAGATTTATTGCATGCCAAAATATTCAAGACGGTTATTTAAAATTCCCTATTGTTGTTATAACAATTGTTAAACCTAAGAAAAAAGATAATAATCACAGAGTTCAATGTATTCTCAAAACTGTCATTTATAAATTATATATTTCAATAGAGGTACCTATAATAACATCTTTTAAATAATATTTTTTTTATATTACATTAACTCACAATACATATTATATACATCATGCAAAATTACTTAATAATATATTAATTATAATATATGCATCATAATTATTTATTTTTACAAAAGTTAAAATATATTATTATACATAATATAATAACTTAAGGATTTAAAAAAATACACAAGTTCCATGCTTATTATCACTTTTAATTTCTATTAAATATATTATACTGCTTAATTTATAACTGCCGTTAATAATAATTTATGACAAATAAATAAATAATGGGTAATTTTTGAAAAATGTGTATTAAAATGCAACATACATTTTTCAAGAATTACTCATTGTTTAATAATTAAGAAAAATATTTTTATTGGTTGATACAGTAAAACTAAAAAGAAGACTCGTCAGTCTAAAAATCATTTCATTTTTATAGTACTTTATACCAGAGGATTTTTATAGTCATACTGTATTATTTAAAATACATTTCGATTTTTACAAGAAGCATTTTAGTAACCTAATATTTTAAAATATTTATCATTCATTAATATTATAAAATGCGTTTTGTAAGTTTTTAAAAAAAATTACTTATTAAATGTTTCTACAAGAATACATTTATTTTTTAAATAATAAATTGATCAAATATAAAAATTGGGATAAATAGGTGTAAATATACTTTTGCGAAGACTAATCTGATCCAATTATACAGTTTTTTGAAGTTAATCATAATATTATACTAAATTATTAGATTTTCTGGTAATTTTCAATGATTATAGTGACGTTTTTAACTATAAGGGCATAATGCTATATGCCTTATGCAAAGAGGAAATGACAGCCAAATGCACAGAAAATAATAATGAGCTTGGATGCATTATACAAATATTTTTAAATGTATGTCAGTGTGTTAGATTCCTGTGCAATATCATTTCGAAGACTAAATCAATTATTGTCGCTTTTGCTTGCAGTCGCTTCTACTTCAACTATAACGTGCCTGGAATATTATCAATTAACTCGAAGCATTGTTTAAACATATACAGTGTGATTCAAGTAAAAACTATGTTATACTAATATACTTTTATACACCCATATAATTCAATGAACAAACATGGTAAAAAACTGAAAAATTATAGTACTTATGGACTATGGACATAAAATGGTTTTTGATCTTTTTTTTCTAAATGATATACTATAACCTAACTGTGGATGAAAAACTGTGTTCATGAAATTATCTAAAACAGTTATTCCCAACGTAAGCGATACTACCCCTTTGTGCCTTGTGAGCTTTTTAATTTTGAGAGAAGCGTTTTACTTATAAGGGGGTGCTAAGGAAGGCGATTCTTTATTTTTATTGTTCATAACTTATTACAATGAAATGTATAAGTAACTGCGTACAATCAAAAATAATTTAAGATAATGTAAACACCATCAGTATTACAGAACTATGTAGGTATGCATAAAATTTAATACACTTTAAGAATTGAGTATACAAAAATAAAAATTGTTTGTTGTTTTGTCTTTTACTTAAATACAATACCTAGCTAATTATAAAATTTAAACTATAATTTTTAATTTATTGGTGGGTGAAAGGGTGAGATTTTTGAAAATCTAAAAGGGGTATTGAGTAAATAAAAGGTTTGGAAACACTGATCTAAAAGCATAACATTAAAGATTAAAATAATGATAAATCTCAGATTATCCAATGATGAAGAGCTATCGTATTATTTTATTTATTATAACACCTATTTATATTCATTTAGGCCCATTTCACCGAATCTCATCTCGCCGAAATAAATCATTTTGCCAAATCATAATAAAATATAATTTTGTTCATTTTTGTTAAAAATAAATATTAATTTTATTTGTATCGACAGGTTGAAAATTGTCATCATAATCTTAAATATTTACTAAAATTATATAAACATTCGTCAAACATTGTTAGTTTTAATCGAAATAGAAATGGTAGATAATTACGTTTAGATATTCCGTGGTTGTTTTTTGTCCATTTCCAAATCTTAATTAAAACATATATTTCAGTTATTAATGAACACCTCTTTTATAGATGTTTCATAACCAAAAGTTTCTCTAATAGAAACAAGCATACTAATTTCAAAGTAAATTTGAAATGTATTTGGGCTAAATACTAAACTATTTTACAGCAGCAACTTTTATTATTTTAAACATTCTTGAATAAGTTGCTATACTTTTTTTTCGGTAGCAATGCATAATAAGCCTACTAAAAATGAACTAAAAATTCATGATAAATTAATTTTTATAATAATAATTACTAATGGTTTCATTATTCCTAGTTCCTACGACATGGCTGGGTAATATATACATTTGAGTAAAATGACTGAGGTGCTGATTTAAATGTCCCATCCATAAAAATAATTTCACTTCTGCACAGTATTCTTAAAAATACTTCCGTTCCAAATATACCTACCAATTTTGTTAATATTGTATGTAGTGCCTACCCACCCAAGCTCTGATGAGTGAAAACTTGGGCTTTTTTGGCAAAATGGGAATTTTATCAATCCATAAATACAACTGGTTTTTTGTCGACGAATGGAACGAAACATTTATATTATATATACCTACCCGTGTATAATGTTACCGTCAATGTCCAGAATCAGCAATTTTATTAGTAATGTCTATTCAATATTAACAGTGAATAATTAGATAAGGCAATGCTAATAATGGCTAGAAAATATATAAGACACATATAATTAATTGTGAATATCGATAATATTATTATTTTATTTTTATTTATTTAGTATAATTTGTTAATTTTAACAAAATCATTTATTATTATCATAAAATATATTATGTATTTTATTTATGTTCATATGAAAAAACTACTATGGCACTTTCAGTTACATAATTTTTTAGCTGCTCGGCACATAAAAATGATTTATTAACACGTTTTTAAGGAATAATAAATCAATTGGTTTATTAAATTCTTCGCGCACATTGACTAAATCCATTATCGAAAATTATAAAGGTCACATTCTTCACAACGATACTGCCACACGACTGAAAAGTGTGTACAATTATTTTGCGAGAGAAGAGGTAATGTAAATATGATAAATCGAGATAACCAATTGATAACCAACTAATAAAATATCGATAAATGACATCACTGACAAAACATATCAAACAATTACAAAAATATCGACCAATTATCCACAATGAATGGTGTGCACCGGCAATACCGACATCACAATCACCTAGTTATTACCGTCATTGCCGGAATTACATATATATTATATTTATATATATGTTTTATTTATATTACAGTAAATATATAAGTAGGTACAATATTATTATAATACTAATTAAAAATGACAAAATCTTATTTTTTACAATATACAAAAACTAAAATTGTATAAATTATTTAAATTTAATCTCACTTATATCAACCTAAATCATTTGTAAAATATAAGTATCTATGTTCTTCAATAGAAATGTTAAATATAAAATAAGTACCTATTTATTATAATAGTAGATAAATGTCCGTAGTTAATTAGTTGTTAGTAAGTTATTAGTATTATTACTTATTAGTTACCTATTAATGTATTATCCATAAATCATAAAAGCATATTTATTTTATTCATTTTCAACATTTATAATATTGTTTAAGTATCATGTGAAAGTATTAAAACTTGATTTTTAATGTATTAGTAAATTTTTAAAATTATATAGTAAAAAATAATTCTTTCAAATTATAATTTTTAATATCCTATAGTACCTACTTATATTTATGTCACATTTTAATTTGTATAAGTTATACATGTTCTTATTAAATTACATTTAATAGGTTAATATTATAATTTATTAATTATATTTATTACATTTGTAAATATACTTCCTAGTTTAAAAAATAATTATAATTATTTATATAAATCTTTATAAACTAATAATAACTCTAAAATTATAAAAAGAAAACTACTATTATAGTGCCAACACCTTTATCAACATATAATATGCAATAAGCATCATTAATAAGCGTAACCGTTATGTTTATTATGTTTTGGTATATTATAAAATAAACAATTTCTATAAAATTAAAATAATTAATTATTAGAATCTTATACATCAAGAAAAGTGTATTATAGATGTAATACGTAAAAATGGTATGATAAAATACTATAATAAATTAAAAGGATAAGATAATAATTATGTATATAAGGATTGGTAGTCAGAAAAACGGAAAACGACCTACCTGCCTAAATCTTCCTAGTTACCCACATCATCACAGTTAACATGTATCTATTATACTTATTAAACTGTACAAATTTTCCGAACGAGATATTTGGTAGAAAAATGAATAACTGTAAACCACGGCGTTTAAGTATAAATAATATATATATATATATATTATACACGGTGGCCGGATGTCTTCTGATTTTTATTGAAACGAAATGAAGTGATTACATTATACATACACATACACTCTATATTATATATATATATATATACAATATAATATATTATTTTCAACCCGAATAACGGTACAACGTAATACTATCGTACCTAAACACCACACAAATACACGCGCATAATATCCATAACATCTGCGCGCGGTTAGTAAACAACAAAAATATTACAAGAGAGGAGCGGCGCACGGTGGGCTCGCATTTCCATAATAGGAACGGTGAAAGAAGAAGAAAAAATAACCCGAGTTGAAGCCAACACAATGACTGCACGCGGGTAGGCCTATACCGGGTTGGCTGCTGCGCGTAACGGGTATTATATGTACAATATCATACTTAAAATGTGTATATAGTCAGGTGCAGGTGGTCCGTGCAAACGTCGTGCACATGTGCTGGATGAGCGGGATCTTGAGACTCGCGCAGTAACGGGATCGATCGCCCGTCGAGGGTGCTTGCTCCTTCCTGCTCATCGATCGGTTCGGTGGTACATAAATAATACTGTACTATTATATGCGCGTATACCCCCTTAAGATAGGTCATGATTGTGTCGTGGAACGGCAGGTACAACAGGTATACACATCAACACACGCCTAATACACACACACACGACACACACGTATTTTATTACCTATTATATATTATATATATTATATTATAATAATATTGGGACGTACCTGTATTGTATAGGAATTTAAACTCGAGTCTAAATTTTATTATGCAACGTGGGGGCGAAAACGGATTAAAATATATCGTTTCGTTGGAATCTACAACTCGTAGAGTGTACGCGTGCATTTCCTTAAACACGCCGCAATGGTGTGACGGGTAAACAGGATGAGGCGGCTTCTTGCCACTGGCACGATATATCTCTCGAACACGGTGCGTACAATACAGTACGTCAGTACCTATATACGTATATAGATGGTATACTACGTAGGTATATATTATATTATGTAGATAGGTGGTATTGGTACACGTGAAACGTATTGTTCGCACCACCCAGACATGGTAACAATATGAATCTAATATCTATGGAGGTCGCCGTCTGATTGTGATTTTACTTCCTCTTAAAGTATCCAATGCGATATAGTATTATTACAACATTTATAGTGTGTGCAATGTGAACATACCGGAAGATTTAGTGATTTGTATAATTTTTTTTTAATAATCTATTGTATACCATTGGTACGCGCATAACCGATTTTAAACGATTCAGTGACAACATTTTAAATGTGTATATTGTATTCCTAATATTATGCTGCAGACTAGTGAGTGTGAATAGAGTCCATTACGTAGATATTATGGATGCAGATAAATCATTTATTTTAAATAATAAAATATGTTTAGTTGTTTCGACGAACAAAAGAAAAATTATAAAATATTTTTACCTTATTGTATGAAATATTTTTTTTTATTTATCCCAAGAAAATCCTATAATAATATAAAAATTTGTTTTAGCGATCATATCAATTTAAAAATTGTCCACAACCGGTTGTACGACATAGCTCGGCGTTACTCAATAAACTGGTTTTGGTCAAAATCAATAAGATATATTTAGCGTATATTGCATACTATTCGAAGTCTGCTTATGTTGTATGATCTGTATTTTGCATTAGTGTGTTGGTAAATGACCTAGACATGTTTATTAGACAATTTTAACTTTCCTTAGTTTAAAAAAAATGAATTTACATTTATCGAAACTAATTGAAAGCCGTAAATTTTCAGATATAATATAAGTAGTACTTGTTATACGTATTTATTTTATTTATTATCAAAGTAATTCCAAAACAGGAAAGTTACCATTTTTAGTGTTGGGTTAATCGTATTTATCCTGACTGTGCTAAATAAATTACCAAACTTGATACTCCGTCGTTTATAAAACATTATTTTAGCAAATGAACTACAATTTTTTAGATTCATTAAATCCTAACTTCCTAGTTCCGTCATATAAAATACAACTTAAAAGGGAAACAATAATACTTATGACGAATATCTACTGTCGAGATGAAAACGTATCTCTATTTTATTTATCCCATAACAGTCAAAATCCATTATAATACTATTTATGGAACTAGAATCATAAAATAATGATAATATAACTCAACATAATTCGATAAGTTTATAAATCAAAAATATTACATGTAATATTTGCTTCACTCGTAAAGGTTTTGACTAAAATAATATAATTTATAGGTTCATAATGCATCAAGAAAAACGACGCAATTTAGCTTGCTAATAATAATATATAAAATATATATAAATAATAATAATAATAATAATAATGTACATTAATATGATGAATATAAACTACTATAAATAAATTATTTATAAAAGCTTATATTTTATTACTTACTATTTTATAATTGTTAATTCTAGATATGTACAATTTTTTTTAAGTTCAATCTAGAAAATACAATTTTAAACTATATATTAGAATTTAAAATATTGTGTTTTATTTCATGTATACATTATTAACCTAATAAAAATATAATTTACCGTAGAGAGAGTGAAAAATTAAAATAAATAAATTAAATATATTCAATAATTTCTATATAAATATTTATAAAAATATATACAATATCAATATTATTGATGTTATTCTATTATCTGTAATGTTGTAAGCCATGTGTGTATGTGTATTTAGGTTAACAAAAAAAGATATATTCTTTATTATAGGTTGAGTCCCCTAAATAATAAATTGTTATTATTGTTATTAACTATGACTGGTACACAACAAAAAGGTACCTATAAAATTTGTTCACTTTTTTCAAAAATCAATTTAATACAAAATAAAAATACCGCAAAAAACAGCAGGATGTAACACTATTAACTAAAAGGATCATAAATCGTATCAGATATAATATTTATTTGTTGTAAAGTCATTCATCTTCACTCTTCAGTATTACTACAATATACCAACATAAATACCTACCCAATCAAATTCCTATTTTATTTATTCAAAATTAAATCATAAATAATAACAGTATAACAAAACGGTTAGATTGCATTTTATAATAATTAATTGAGTTTGCATCGAGTATGTTTTGGAGGCTTCACCATTAAACATTCGAAATTAACACCTTATAACATCAAAGTGCACCTTTTATACCTACAGTATTTACTGTGTTTTAAATTTCATTTTATTTTTTAGAAATCTTTAATATTTATATTTTATTAAAATACTATTATTACACTATCAAACAATGTATAAATTATTATTATAGTATATGTAGCTACAAAATATGTAGGAACGTCGTACTTTGCTCCAATTTATAATAGTTCGTCGGCCACACTTTTATATATATTTATGAAATATAAAAAAGTGATGAATTTTCTAAAAACTCTGTATTAGTTATTTGACTGAATAATAAATAACATGTAATATATTATTCAATATAGTTATTTGTTAGAGATTGGATTATAAATAATAATAATAATAATATAAATAGTAAATACATCGTGGATAATTGAAAACATATATAATATTTGTTATGATTAAAATTTATGATCTTAAATAGATAGAACTATTATAAGTTTTTACGTAATAAATGTCAATATTATAATATTAGATTTCATCACATAATCATTTTAACTTTTATAAATTGTATTGTTTACTCAGCATATTATATTACTTTATATTATTTCGTCATTCTTCATAAATAATTATATAACAGTTTAGTTTAAAATATATTCACAGTTGTTGAAGTTCACAAAATATTACTTGTTAACGGAATAATAAATAACGATCAATAATTACAATTTATTCGTATAAATATGTATAGAATGAGCATTTAAGATGACGTTATACCCGCATGAGTTGTCTCTGTCTTACTAATGTAGATCATAGCAAATTTGCGTTCAGCAGAACACATTTTTGTGATTTTAGCTTTAATATTAGAATAAATTTACCTATTATAAAATTTAAAGGTATGAATATTATCTAGAAAATGTCATATGCTTTTATTGATATTATCATTTTAAAGTGAGTTATGAATATTTTAAAGTTATAATATTTTACATAGCTATAACTCACTTTAAAATGATAATACCAATAAAAGCATATGACATTTTTTAGATAATATTCTTACCTTTAAATTTGATAATAGGTAAATTTATTTTAATATTAAAGCTAAAATCACAAAATGTGTTCTGCTGAACGTAAATTTTCTATAATCTACATTATAGTAAGACAGAGACAACTCATGCAAGTATAACGTTCTTTAAAAAAAATCAAGAACAGATTTTTTGGTTATAATAGATTTAATTTATTTGAAAAAAAATACAACAACCGTGATGATTTTTTTGTACATAAATTTTTTGTTGATAGAATAGTACAGGCAATGTTCTTACTTTTTAAGTCTAATTATGTAATGAATTATGATAAAGGTATTATTAGGTTTATTGAACAACAGTAAATAAAAATTATTGCATAATATAAAACCACTGTCTAAACTACTATAAATACTAACAAAATAACAACCAAGTCACTAAGACATTTTCAAATTGATTATAATGGATTATATAACGTAACTTGTAAATTAAAATTGTAAATGTTCACATGAATACTGTAGATAAAAATATATTGCATTATTACCTATTACAATATTAAACAAAATAAATTGTATAAATAATAAATATCTTCTTATTGTATTGTTTCATTTCACCCGCAATCAATATCATATTTTAAATTTTGATGTTTTAAAATTAAAATGATTATGTATCTAAAAAAACAATATTTTTTAAAACTGATGTCACTATGAATTTATAACTTTGCTATTTACACAAAGATAATTTTGGTATGAGACAAGTATAAAAACATTTTACCCAATCTAAAAAAAGAAAATATTTTGTGTTTCTAAATTATAATCAATACAATAGCTATATAAAACTTTTGAAGTACTCCTACTCGGAAACGTGATCGTAGACTAAAATATAAAGTATGAACATAATACATTTAAAAAAAGTTAATGGTCAAAACACTTAAAACCTATAAAAATAAACCGATTTAATTTTAATCTAAACTATATGTTATAACTATACTATTTGTATATATTGTAAATATACAAAATAAAATTTACGATTTATTCCATTGATCAAACTCGTTTGTATAATTTATTATTTTATTTTAAATACGCAAATTACTTTATCACTACTAGAATTAAAAATTAAAATACATTAAGATCTATAAATGTATACAATATATCAATATATGTATTAGGTATATATTATATATAGTTTTACTGTATAATTATATCTTAGTTCCGTTATAATACATTTTATAAGTTATATAGGTGTATTAATACACCTCATGTAAAATAATATAATTACTTTTTAATAAAAATATAATATAATTCAAGTTTAAGGAAATTATTTATCTGACCCTTATCCTTTCATTGGAAATCTGGCCATGATCCAAAACATCATTGTGAAATATTCATAAAATGGTTAATAATTTGATAACATGCTAGTAGGTACCATTACTTATTATATAATAATAGTAATAATAAAATAGTAATACGTTATAATGCTATAAATAAGGTCAATACGCGATGATTAAAATTATATGTTTATATTGAAATAGTAAAATGAAAAATGTTCTATTATCATTCCCAGTGCCGATAAAACTTTTTTTTATCCTTGAACTTCGAATTATTGAAAGATGACTGTATTATAATTTATACCTAAGTAGTAAGTATAAACATATTGTATATATAGAATTTATGAACTTGATTCGTTTATACATATTATATTGACGAAACAAAATATTCTGTTGTTATTCTGAAGATTTGCGTACTTATAATTATTTTTTTATTTTTTAAACATATAGATAATTGTAATTTTCTTAATCATCGATGAACAGTGTACCCATTTGCAATTCAATTTTTGAGTTATCTGAAGATAATATAGTTTTATACAATATACCTATTATTTATTTATAAAATAAAGCTATTTTTAAACAAATGTTTCTTTTTTTTTGTCATATGATAATTCTGTTTATTTACATCATTATCATTGATGTTTCATACATATTTATAATTTATTATAAATTATTGCCTAAATCCTTGAATATTCTTCCTTATTAAAATCATTTTTTTTTTAAATTTCAGTGTTGCGTTGTTAAGTTTTAAATAAAAAAAAAGTTATAGTAAAAATTACTATAAAGATAAACATTGTACAACAAAGTGCAATGTGCACGGAAGAAACAGAAGAAATAGGAATATAGTTTTATTGTTATATAGTATGTATATTTCAGTTATTTTTTTAATTATTATTAAAACATAGAAAATAATTTTTAATAATTGTTATTTCAGTACCTATATAATATAGTATTACAACATTTTAAAACAATAAACAACACTCGTTGCTTTTCATACAATTTCATCAACTGCAGATAATTTTATTGAAATAGTAGTTTAAGTACCCAAGGTAATAAAGTTAATTAAAATAATTTGTTTTAACAACATATCTAATACAGTAATAAGTAATAAATGTGTAATAGGTATGCATAATATTTATACAAGTTACTTACGAATTACTCATTCACATCAAGTCATTCTGAATTAGCGAGAAAACAGTTTAATTGAGTATCTCGATTGTGAAGTTATAAAGCTCTGATTAAATATAAATTTAATACAAAATAAATTTTATTTATGCTTTTCATTAATAAAAAGAAAGAAATTAGGTAATTGCTTTGCTGTTCAATACCTGTGTCGAGTGTACCTCGTCAGTTGTAAGTGAGCAAGACGCTATAATAAATATGTTCAATTTGAATTCAATATGATTAATCATTTTTTACAATAAACGACTTAGATCGAGTACGGTCTATCAGCTTATTTTACTAATTATATTTTATGATATACGTATTTATATTTATATTAAAGTATTTTATTTTACCATTAATAATACGATAGGTTTAAATGTTGAATTAATTTTTGCCAAAACAATGCATGGTCTTTACGTGTATATGTATAAAATATAATAATAATATATGTTAATAGTTTCATGTCCCACTACTCACTAGTAATGTTTTTAAATTACAACAAAATAACTAAAATTGTTATACTTCGTTTGAATATTTAATTTCATCCAAATTTGAACTTCAAATGTTTATAGAAAAAAAGTATAAGTATTTTTAGTTTTTTTGATTAAAATAAGAATTACTTATGGCTTTATGATGGATTTCCAAACCTTAGGTATTTAGATATAAAAATTAAACATTTAATACGTTTTTAATTACAAAATAATTTACAAAATGTCTTGATTTTAACGAATTTTTTCAAAATTTCAATTTCAAATGCTTACAAGAAAAAATTGTGCCTGTGTAGGTATTTTAAATATTTTTAAATACTCACAAGAACGACTAATGACTTACGTGGAACAAACAATTAAATTTTTAGATCTTTGATCAAACAAAAACATTTAATTAAGAACTGTAGAAGAAAAAAAATATGTCAATCACTCAAAAATCTTTAAAATATTTGGAAATACAAATATAAATATTTTTTAATAATGTCAAGTAGGTATATCTATCTGTCATTCGTTTTTGAGTTACAGCATAAAAACAAAATCAATTTTGAGTAAAAATACCCATTTTTCCTTAAATTTCTCATTTATTTTTATTTTTAAAATGTACCAACTAGTTAAAGATTGAAGTATTTATTCTACTATAATATGTCTATACATATCGTGTACATAGATTACAGAATCTAAGAATATATACAAAGAAAAGAACAATTCAATAACTTACAAAGTAAAAAAGTCTAAACTAGTAGAAACCATTTCCACAAAAAACAAAACTGAAAGAACAATATTATCAAATTGTTAAATTAATATATATTTAATATACAAACATGAAAATATCTAAAACAAAATATTGGAAAGAATGAAAAATTAAATATAAAAAAACACCAATATAATTTGTATTAGAACGTTGAACAACTTTAATAAAATATAAACGCTGCCGGCCAATATCGAAATATCAACAATAGAGATTTATTATTTTTCAGCGTTTTTTGACCTAACACAAGTACCATTATTAATATTACAAATATCTATGCTATAATAATAATAATAATAATAATATAATAACCTTTCAATCGAAAAATGTAATCATTTTTATGAAAATAAATATAATCAAAACGACCAGTTTTAAATAAATATATGCAAACAAAATAAACATTCATAAAGCCGTGTTATACAAATCTATTATAATATAATAAACTATCAAATAATAAATTATGTACTCGAGCATGTATCGCGTATGATTAAAATAAAATTATAAGGTTATACGTGTGCGTCTTACGTCATCTTATACAAATATCAATTAAATAATATACTTAATACCTACCTAAAATCTATTATTTTTTTATAACTATATTATAATTATGCGGTAAATAAACTAATATTGGTTATTCTTATAATTACTAAATAACACAACATAACGTATTGTTAACTATACATTTTATAGATGTTAGTCTGCAATTAAGAATAAATTAATACCTCAAATTGTGGCATATATTTTGATTACCAAAGAATATAATTTGTTTTTTTACTTTTATTCTCGAATTTTAAATTTAAGACATTCAACATATTTGTATAATGTTAATTTTATTTAAAAGCCATTAGATCTTATCTAAAAATGTAAATTTTATATCTCATTAATAAAGATATACAATATATGTGCACTGCACTCTGCAGAGTAAATAATATCTGTAATTCATTATGTTTATAATATTATCAATATGAAATAGTTGTATAGCCAAACAAAATTAAATCATAAATAAGTCATAACAATGTGTGTGTACTAATGTATAATATAATCTAGAAGCTATAGTGCATGCATCTTATTATAACCATAAGTGTGCACACAAGATAGTCAAAGACTAGGGTTAGCTGTTGATTATTCTGTGAACTTTTTGTTTTTAATTTACACGATTATAATAATTATTAAGCGTATAATTATATAAAAGAGTTATATGAGTTATGATGTTATATAGTATACTATATTATAACCGTTGATTTGGAAAAATACACCAATTATAAATCATAATAAATCTTGAATAATTTTCAGTTTACCATTTATCCTTGTTATAGTAGCTTGAAAATACACAATATTATAATATTATATTACAGTAACTACTTTTATATTTGTAATATCATTAATCATAATTGTACATTTTTAAATAGTATTAAAGGTTATTTTTTTATGTAAAATATTACAGATTGCAGTGATTATCTTATGTAAGTACTAAATTCATATTATGTGAGCTTGATGTAAGAAAGGATAGTGAATGGTGATTAAAAAATGCCCGACGTTAGGACACTTTCCGAAAGTTGCCGGAATAAAATTTATGTGAATGTTTAGGCTTATTATCTAATAAAGCTATTGACTATTCTGTCGATATTGTCTGTTTATATTTATACAATATTTTACTATGTATAATTTATTATGAATTAGGTAGTAATAAATTAAAATATAGTAGATACCTATCTTCTTATTATGTATTTTCTTTTTTATTACTCAATCTGTATTCAATTTACAATGAATGTAAATGAAGTGAAATGGGATTGACTTGTTGTAGAGACCAATCTGTTGATACAATTTCGGACAGTGAAAAGTTAAATTTTTATTTAAAAAATAAATCGCATCACTAAATTCCTTTTAGAAGGTCTAAAAATATTTCTATGAATATATGATGAATATGTCAAACTTGAAAAGCTATTAGGAATTCCTTATATATTATATATCAATGCAGCATAATATAATAATATATAAATAATATGTTAATATTAAATTAGGTATTATATGTATTTAATTAATAATTTGAATCATAATAATTATAATTTAACTAAGAAATAATATTTTTGTTTTTAATTTTAAATTTAATCAATTTCCCATTTTAAAGTTTGCATATATTTCAAAACATTTATGTTGCACGCAGTTTGCAATCAATTGTATTATATATTTTGTATAATAATAGCATAATATTTTAGATTAATCTAAACGTACGATACGTATTAATAATTGAAGACCATTAATAATTTCAATCCAAGAAATCATAATATCACTAGAAAGCCAATTACTTAAGTATAGAACAATCATAATCAAGGAAAAGCACACACTGCGAACGTGCTACAAACTTATCCTAATTACTATACGTTACGTAAATGAAATAAGACCAATAAAAATTAATCATGTTATAATTTTATATAATATTTAGCCTAATAAAATTCAATATGTTAACATTCCATGAATAAAATGGTTATAAACATTATAGTTAGTATACGTATAAATACAACACGCGCTAGGTTGCTGCAGCTAGTCTGGTATATAGAGTGATTCTTTTAACAATAAACATTCATGTTTTTGGAAAATATTTGCTACTTTTTATACATTTTCTGTTTAGAAGATACATAATAGATACACTCAATTCTAAAAATTATATTTTAAATTTTTTCATGTTGTTTTCCGTTTTACCAGAAAGGTATAAGATTCCTGGTTGCGAGCGTGTAGAATATCTGTTGCAGAAACACAAATTTCACTGGGTAAATTTTATTTGTTGCTACTTCGCTCCTTTCAAGTCTTCAAAAACTATGAACGTTGAGTGTCGAAATAATCGCTCTGTATAATTTTAAACATAAACGTACTTATATTCAATCTGTGCCGAAACTATAGTGGTGTAAGCTTATATGATGGACGAAGAGCAGGCAGGTGGTTTATGAGATTTGATATCCTCCCTTGATCTTTTTTCCCGTTATGTGCCTTAAATTGGAATTATCAATGTCTGTTACTTGTTTATTAGTAAATAAATATGGTATACATCGCAATACTTAAACCTCTATTTCCGGACACCACCCATCCAATGAATAAAATCTTTTTACATAACGGAATTTATTGTAAATATTGTATATCGGAAACATAAAAAACCTGTACGTTTTACCCTCCCAATTCTTGCCATAGCCCATAGGCGTAGGTACAATGAAAACATTTTCATTTCCCTTGCAAAAATGCAGTCCGATGTAATCAATGTAACTGTAATATGTATAATATATGATACAATATGTTTTATTAATCCGCTTCTCGTTAAATAACAAAATAATATGGCATAATCGTGTAGGTTTGGTCTCGAAGAAACAATCGTGTCTCCGAATTTGGCAATAGCATAAGGTCATTGCGTGACGCAACATATATAATATATATATATCGTATACAATAAATAAAAAACGATATTAGAAATATTAATTTATTTGATTATATGTCAAGATGGTAGATATAGAATATATTATACTACACGGAAAATAATAATACATATACCTAACAAACTTTTCGATAATAATACTTCAAATATATTTTTATTTTTAACCGAATCAACAACATTACAATACCACGGTGACCCAGGTAACCATCACAAACAGACATGATTAAACGTCCAAACAACATAATATATAGATAATATCATGTATGATGACGTGAAAAGTATTATTATTTTTTTTTTTTGTAAATAATGAACTATTTTTTTATTTCCTGGAATTGTTGTTAATAATAATGTGTTTAGAAATATAACATTTTCAATTCAAACTATTCCTAGTAAATGTCTTATGAAGTGGGTGTCAGTTTTAAGAAATCATTCGGATGACGATGTAGGTGGACTAATAAAAACGAGCGCACGCGCTATATCCCATATTGTTGTACAACATAATATCATTATTATTTATTATACCATTAAACTATTATCATATATAAGCCACTGAACTTTTACATAATATTTCGCCAACAGTTTTCGTTAAAAATCACCGTCATATCATAACATGCATATAGCATATAATTTATAACAAGTAGTGCTCGGGGATATCGTAGGAATTTGCATATTTTCTATATGCACTTGATTTACAGCAAACCAAACTAGAAGCTCATTCTAAATAATGATGAGATTAATAACAACAATTTAAAATGCATATTTTTGCATATCTCGTGAGTTTCAAAGAAAAATTCATGTTTCTTAATTTTGATAATTATATTTTTATGCATATTTTATATTTTATTAGGCACTTATTAAATGCTGTAACCTTTTATAGTTTTATAATATTTTATTTGACATATAGAATATAGATATTTTCCTTTTTTAAAGATTTAGGCAAAGTTACAAAATTCATTTTTCCACTAAAAAAAAAACTTTTGGTATTGCCATGTTTTTCAAAATCTAAGTGTTAGTTATAAGGTTATAAGTTATAACTAATAAGTAATAACCATATACACGCAGCTTAACATCTAATGTTAATATAATATTATATGTTCGATGTTTATTTTTTAATATCTTCAGAATAACCATTTTTTCTTATACCACCGATTGTGTTCTTCCATTACAAAATACGTTTCGTGATCAAATTAACTGATTGAATCGAATAGGTTTTTCGTTCGTCCATTGACGCATATTACTGCACCCATATTAAATATTATTGTTTTTATCATTAAATCGTATTAATTTTCGATTATAAATTAAGTCATTTAAGTTTAACTAGTTTACGTATACCAATAATAATTGACGTTCGTAGCTTGCGCCACACTTACACAGTATATATATAAATACTAATATTAATCACCAAATTTTTATTATATAAAGCCCTTGTACATAAGGTATATAATTTGATGATAATGTATTAGTAAATAAAAAAAATAATATGCATAATGAATTGAGGCTGTGACTTGTTTCGGAAAATAAAGGATATCACGCATTGAGAAGTATATATAGCATATACTGTTATCAAAATTAATATAAAAAGAAACTAAAACGAAGCTTTATATTAAATAGCCTATAAATGCCCTAATGTCTATAATATACGCCATATTGTTATTATTGTTATGTATGCCTGTGAAAAATGGGCAACAACAAAAGACGATGAACTTAAACTCTCAATAGTTGAGGTCTTGAAGGAAAAATCTTAAGGAATATAAATGAAAATACACACTAATCCCCAGGTTAGAAAATTATGAAAAGTTAAGACATTGAAAGAAGTTTTAATAGACTAAATATACAAAAATATCTAAAAGCTAAAACTAGAGAGGGCTGGCCATTTAAGCTGGGTAAAGAATAAATTAATACGCACAAGACATTAATTGATAAACCCAAGCAACCCAGGGGGGTTGGTTTCCAAACAGGTTTCGTCGGTGATATAGCTTGGTGTAGAGTGAAAAAAAATATTTGAAAAGCTTGGGAACAACGAAAATTGAAGATGTAAATGATCGGGAAAGTGAGAGAGATCTGGTCTAAGTGTTTAAAGGCTTTCAAGGTCTGTAAGAAAAAAAATATTAGTAACTAATTATAAGTTGTTTATCAGAAAAGCCAAAAATATAATAAATCGTAAAATGATTGTAAAATGACCCGCAGTAGATATGACCCAGAAAAAGTAGAAAAAGCCCGTTTAAATCGATAAAAAACGAAACACCACCTGTAGTACGTTTGTTCCAATATTATACTATACGTGTAATCAGAGCTATAGGCAGTATTTTAAGTACCATCATACACCTATTCTTATTCTAATATACACATAATTTAAAAGTATCTTGCGTCGTGTAATAAAATACTATTTAACTTGTATCTTTATAGGATCTTTTCAATTTTAAAAATTCAAGTTATACATTCAAAAATTGTGTTTTATTTATAAAATATTTTTGCCAACGGCTCGATGACTGCAGCGGTCTGCAAGTTTTGAAATTTATAGTTATATTAATTGCGATAATGTTATAGATAATCTAACTCAGATTAAATTAACTGCCGAAAGTTTATCGGTACACGAGCGGTGGTGGTTCTATGCATGTGTCATACACGTAAAAACCGTTCAAACAGCGTCAGCCCGTCGCGGACCGTCGCGTTATCGTTATTCACACGGTCGTGTAACGGTAGTCGGCGCGAGATAAAACGCCTCCTCGTGACAACGATAACGACGACGACGACGACGACGACGACAACAACAACAACAACAACAACAACAACAGCAACAATATATCGTAATAGTAGGTACGCGCACAACTACGCATAGTAGGACGCATATTATAATGACTACAATAGCGATGCGCGTATAGCCTCCGAGCGCGGCTTTGTATATTATATATATATATATATATATACATCGACGCGGAACACCTGTGCCGATTTCGCGGCGCGGCGGCGGAGTGGACCACTTTTTGGCGAAAAAATCTCGTTTCGCGGGCGACTCGCGGAAAAACCGTACGCCGAATTCGGCTGAAAACAAAAACCATCCGATTCGACGGGATAAACATACCTACGCAGGTGCTGTGTGCCTACGCGCCGTACACATTTTAATATATACCATAATAGTGTAGGTATATACCATACGAAAAAAAAAGTGTTTACACGAAAATACAGCTATAACGGCGCGGGCCGCGGTGCACTGCGCGTGCGCGCGCGTGAACTCTCACACCGTCATATCGGTTTTATTATAGTAGTGCGTACAATCGTTTTTATTTTTATTTTCGGGAGAAGGCGAGCGCGTCGTGGGAGAGTGAACGCGCCCTCCGCCGCCGAGTGAGAGGCGTATACGCCTCTAGGCGGCAACGCGATGATGTGCTGCGCATTTGGGGGGTAACGCGCGCACGCACTCACAATACTTATAATGATAATAATGATGAAGATAATAATATTATTTAGCGGGTCAAGTGCAACCGGTGACGGCGGCGGGAAGGATTGAGCGGCAGTTCCAGATTTACCGTACGCCGCGGCCGCCGAGAAGCCCCGTTATGAGAGTGGGTCGGACCGGATTACCGTTATTATGTGGCAGCGGCTGCGGCGGCTGCGTCGGTGGGTGGCGGGCGGCGGGCGGCCACGATCACGACGACGACGACGACGACAGTTCCCGTTAGATTCTAGCCCGCGGCCCGTTAGTGAAGAGGAGAGTATTACATTATATAGTTGATACATTATAGTCGGCGGCAGCGGTGGACAAGAATGGTATACTGCAGCGGCGCTGCAGAGATGGCCGCGACGCCTACGAGTCTATATAATATAACATTACAATAGTATTATTAACACCGTGCTGACGACGAAGAAGACTTTCGTTCCAATATTATTGTAATGATATTTCGTTCGACGTTCAAGTCGCCGTTGTTGTATACCACAATAACCCCGCAAAAACATATGTTTGGTCGCGGTAACAAACCGTATTCGAAGTGTCCGAATACTTAGACGTGATGATGGGTATACAGGAAAGGGGTTGGTACCTATTCATGTCTGAACATGATTGAAGCACATATACCCTTTGCAGGTCGCCATTCTCGGCAGGAGCATATTACGTACCTATAGTGTTTATACCGAATAAATTAGAGCACCTATTCGACAACAGCTGCAGTGTGTTTACTGAAACAAACCGTAGTAAAATCAAAATTGTATTTAAAATTAATCGTACATTTCGCATCACACCCGACTTTAGTGTGCACTGCGAATTATTAGAAATTGTAAGCACGGACTCCCGCCACGCATCAATCGTGTATTAATTATTACATAGGGTTACGAGTGGTTTTGAGTGCAATTTTAATAATATATACCCTAGATTGTATTTATATCGTATTATTAAATTATTTAATATATACTCGGGTTATGGCTACCACCATGAGCAGTGATTTGTATAGAGTACAGAGTTATCCAAAAAGTATGCTTCCTCCTTTTTTTCAATATTGCAGGTATTATAAATCTGGTTTTAGTAACTTTTAAATATAGGCAGGTACTTTCTTAAAAAAAAAAAACTTTGTTAAAATCCTTGTAATTTTTTCTGCCGTACCTGTAGGATGTGCCGTTTGGAGACACAAACTCTTATTATTCAAATGAGAATCCCTTTTCTTTCTACTGTAATTTATTTAGCAGAAAATACTAAAATAAATGGTAAAATAATCTAAGTGATGTTACAACGAGCTTAACAAATAACACATACGCGATACACATCGTTATGACGTTAAAAATGTTCGAGTAACGTGCAGGAACCGTAGTTTGTTTTCACAGATCCGCAGATGTAATAATATCGTCGATTGAGAAAAATGTTAAAAGTATAAATATCTTTTATGGAATTAACTCCATTTAAAATTCATCTCATGTGAATTTACGAGACAAACTTTGTTTGTTGAGTTTTTTTGTACTATCGGTGTCACTATAATGTCTGTATATTATTATCACAAATTATGAGATAACATATTATATGTAATACGTAACATTATATCCAAATACAGCATGCATCGTAATAATGTAGGTGTAACGTGTATGATAGCTAGTGATTTATTTTTTTATGTCTGAAAAGTATCACACTTGTATATAAATTAATGAATAACAATTTTCATGGTGAATATTTTGTCTATGCATATTATAATAAGTATAATATACTTATGTGTACAATGCATGTTTACAATATTATGATTCAAATTGTGTATCTAATGGTAACGAAAATTTATTATATTATATAAATTTAACTTAAATTTAACTACTATAAATTAAAAAAAATATAGTTTCCTACTTTTTAATTTTTAATTTAGTTGAAACAAAAAGCATTGTTCTTTTTCGAACTACAGTACAAATTTATCCCAAAAATAAAGCTCGCATAGCAATACGAATGAATAAAATTTATTTTTATTCAAATTATTTAAGAATTAACTTAAAAAATAAGTAGGTATATAGCTATATTGTATACCAGTATGGCAGTATATACGCAATAAATACGCGTCTTATACTAATACATTGTTCAACAAAATAATTTATTAAACCTATAGAAAATATACACAGAAAATATTCTGATGTTTGGTTTAAATGGTATTAAATATTTAAAAGAATGTGTTAAAGAAAATATAGTGCGTAATATGTATTTAAACCAACATATACAGTTTCTTTTTCTCACAAGTAAATCTTCAAAAATGTGAAAGCATTATGTACCGAAGAGTGAAGGATACCCGAAAACAGTTATTCGATTGTTATGTGAGGTCTTATAATACAAGGACTTCTATGAGGGTCAATCTTAGGCCATATATTTTCATTATTATCTAACCACTCTAACCTTCGTGGAACACATGATGAATATATAACATAATAGTTTAGCACTCAAAGATGTCAACTCAATCACCACCGCAACCTAAACAATATACCTAATGGACTATGACTAATACAGTAATAATGCTCAAACACTAAAATAAAATAAGTATACGCATATTTAAATTAGGTACAAAAAAAATATAGTAATTTCATGTCAAATAAAAATAGAATTTTTATTCAAAATTTAGAAACTTTGGGACCTTTATTTTATTAACGCTTTATGGTTTGTGTTTCATACAAAATGAATTATGTATTATATGTGTTGTTAATATATATATTTTAGAATTATTTATTTATTTTATTATACATAGAATAATTGCGTTACATAAAATGTATTCGAAAGTGACGCCACGCTTATATACTATATATAGTTTGTTCCTTTAATCATTTATTTAAAGATGTAAATATATGATTATATAAATAATGAAAACATAATACAAATGATACACAATAAGTTAACTATTAATAAATCATTATTATATAGTCACATTGTAGATAAATAAATCACTAACGTAGATAAAATCATAATATTAAAGTATCTATTTTATCTTATATAAACAATGTCTTACACGGTGGGCATACGAATATACTAATAAGTGTTAATTGCAAAATTATAATATTACATACCTATATATGAAAATATAATAAACAAGTTATGAATACAAAATATGATATTTATTTTAATCGTTGATACATTATATTTGTACAATTATTTGAATTATTCAGTAAAATGAAAACAAATTTAGGACAATTGTATATTAAATTAAATATTTTATACAATATAAAATTATACGTTTATTATAGATCCTCAATTTAATATGATAAATGTTAATGTATAAGAATCACACGATTAGGATGATGTACAAACAGGTTTGATAATAATAGAAATTAAATTAAAATTGTTGTATGTTTATAATACTTGATCCGCTAATTCCACTATAATATGTAAAGCACACAAAATAATGAAATATTATATTAATCAGGATGTCTACGCTTTTCGTATAATTATGACGAAATAAAAATAAATTTATTATTTTTATCTTTAATATTTTATATAGACTATTTAAATACTGTATAGTTTATTTTTTGTTGATAAATAGTACTAGATACCTATGGAAATTTAAATAACTTGCTGTGGTGTTCATAAAGATTTTCAAAATTGAAAATTTCAACTAAAGATTTTTCCTTTAAATAATTACATACTATTTAAAAGTAATCTATAAAGCTATATGAATATTATATTTGATGTGAAAAAATTGTTTAGATTTTACTTTAATATTATATCAATGTCTAAAAACTCAAAAACTCCTTTTTGATCATTGATAAGGCTAATTCTAGAGTCTGGATCAGTTTTATATAAAAGAGTGCAAGTTCACACCTATGCAGTTGGAAAGATTTCAAATTTACTTTTTGCGTAGTATATATATCATATTACGTTTAAGTTTATATACATCTATTTATATTGGTTCTATTATAAATTCTTTAAATTTAAGATCTTTAACTAATCAATGAAAGTTCAATGGCGTTATTATTATTTTTAAATTATTAAATATTATAATATATTTCTAGATGTAACTACTTATTTTTGTATTACCAAATTTTAAATTTTAAACTAATGTATTTGTAATATAATTATTATAATATCAACGGTTCTCAACAATTTTTGTTTGTGGAGCCTTTATGCTGTCAAAAAAAATTCTGCGAAGCATTTAAAATATACATAACACATGAATAATTTAGTTTTTAAGTCGTTACTTTATAATGTGTATAAAACAAAATATTTTATTAAATTATTAAAAAAATATATATACAAATTATCTCGTATCTATCGTATAATATCGATTTTTACTTCGAAACCTGAGTTTATTAATATTATTATTAATTTAATAAACACTATAAACTAAATATTATTTTGTTTTAATTTAATTCAAATTATATAATAGATTAAAATAGATTACCCTCGCAGAGCTTTATTGTTTCGTAGAGCACAGTTAAAAAACCATTGTGGTATATGTATAATTATACAAGCTAATAATAAAAATATATAATTAATATTTAGTATAATATTTGACTCTTGATTAAACAAATTACAGTATTTAGTATAATTATTATAAAAATTTAAAAAACGTATTCAAAATAAAATATATTCAAATAAATATAATTATTTTTAATTATAATTTGTGCATGACATGGCCCAATAAAACCGAAAAAATAGGAATTTAGATAATTTATAGTAAAAATATATAAGCTAGGTTAAAAATATTTAACTAATAATGTGTACCTACCTATAATATAACGTTCATATTGTATTGTAGTACCTGTTATGCAACAATTAACTAATTAAATAATATTATTGGTATTCAAATATTATATATAATATACAATAATATACTTTTTGTAATATGTCTATATTTTAATAATATATTAATATCACACATTTATATATACGCCTAAATTCTCTCTCATTACGTTGTTGATCAAAAATTTGAATTTTAAATTAACAAAATATTTTAGGACACTGTCGGTAATATTATATTATTATAATATGGCACCGCATATTTGTATCTACGTACTACGTCTTTTAATAAAATACTTATTATAATAAATCGTTATGAAATCAATAAACAAACATAAACACCAATAACGGAATTTCGTGTATAATTTATGCGATACCGTACTATGTACAACGAGCGTGTAATAACATGTATATCTGAATAGTAAAAATACAAACGAAACTATTTTCATTTTTTTTTCTCTCGAGTTCCCTTTTTACCGAACGCTCCGTATAATCACCATAACGGTAGTTCGTTTTGGTTTCATGGTAATGCGTATTTTATTATTTAAGTGGTTTCACTACCGCATACGTTCTAAGTATACATGTTAAGAAAAATATGTCTAGGAGCACACGTATTTATATTTAATGTTCAATAAATAAAAATAGGTATACAATCTAAATCTGTATTAACTATTAAATAAAATAAAATTAAGTTTACGGATTTAATATTATGTTCGGTACACGTTTAGTTTCCGACTGATCGATTTTCTGCTATGCGTATGATTAAAAATTAAAATTCATCAATTACATCAAGACTTGCGTGTATACGTGTACTAAAAATTCAATTTTCTTAACGTAAAAAAAAATTTAATACGTAAATAGTTTAAAGAAATTGTGTATTTTACAACAGCGGCCATCACCATTATTTTGTTTGTTTAAATTTTTAATTAGTCTAAGTTGCGTACTCACATTGTAAAACTAGAGCTGAACATTATAGATATCTATATAATTATATTTTTATCTAATAACATTATGGTGTTTACGACCAAATAAAATACTATAATATATTGTTGTGGGGTTTATGATGAGAACGATGAGTACGGTAGCGAAAAGCACCAGTAGGTACAATGAAACAAAGTGTTCCGGTTTATCGGTAATACGAATTCGTCCAACGATAGTGATTGAACCGACGAAGTAAAATAAAAATATCCAATAAAAAACGTTATTTTTTAGACTTCCCCTCGCACCCCTCCACTGTTGAGAATGTTCACGTAGCGTCGCGGTCGTGATTTTGAACTGCATATTATGGTCAATTAAAAAAAAAAAAATAATACCTAATAATAAAAATAACGCCACGATCTACTTATAAAACACAAAAACAGTTATATACCGTTCATTTTCATCGACTTGTTTATACGGTACTGTAGCTGTAAATCGGGAACTACAACAACAACAATAATAATAATAATAATAATAAAAGTACCATCAAGTAAACACATTTGACCCGATTTCGAATGACGGTTTTTCACGATGACGACCCAATAAAAAATATAAATACAATGTTAAATTTACATCAACGTAGAATATATGAGCTAGGTAGTTACTATAGTTACCTACACAGTGACGTATACATATAATTTCTATAATACGGAAAGAAGGGGAGACTAGATTAGTTCCAAAAAATAACCTAATCTATCACTTATTATATATAAAAAAAAGGATACTAAATTTGGGCATTTCTTCTTCCTCCAGACATTTCACTCCTATGCGTTTATGACGATATGGATTTCCACACCTGCCCACCTCCAAATTCAAATTACCTAACGGTTGTTTATATCTACGTCTTACAATTACATAAAATACCTACACATTGTTAAGTTTTTTTTTTTATTAAGTTTAAAAATAAATAAATTATCAACTACCTATAACCTGAATAGTGAATATAATATATGAAATAATATATAATACACCTTATTTCAACATTTTTATATTCTATTATTAAATTATTAAATTAGATTTCCTTTTTTTTTTTAACTAACTCGTTTATTACCTCCTCAAAAGTAATAGGGATGTTTCTAAACAATGTCATTAAAACAAGATCGTTGCAATTTGAATTTAATGTTAATATAATTATTGTATAAAAAAAAGATTCTGAGCAGAGACGATCTGTCAGCCTATATCACTTAGTATATTATTTAATATGTTTTTTGATTTAGTTATTAAAGTAATTTATTATTTTTTTTAAAGTTCTATAGTAGGATAATATAATTTTTTTATAGAACATTTGTAGGATCTTGTATTAAATTTTCAAGACTTTTGACCCAGCGATTAGTTTTTATCGATATTAATAAAGAAATAAAATTTGAAAATTTCTTATACCTAATATAAATAACTCAAAGAAAGTTAAAAATGATTAAAATTTTATCGTAAAATAAAAATGATAATACAAACATTTGGTGGAAATTTCAAGTATCTTTTGTAATTTTTTTTTAAACAATAATTATTATTTTACAGATGAATATTGAATGTCGTAAACATTTAAAGTTGATATGCTTATAAAAAATTGATTAGGCTTTCCAGTAGAATTTTTTTCATATACAAGTTAAAAAAAACTAATTTAAATTTTTAAATCATATGTACCTATAAAAACAAAAGTTTTTATGAATTTCTAACTGCAAAATAATTTACTAATTTTCAAAATTAACTGGCTATAAATGTTTTGAAAAATTTATAGTAAATAGAAAACAATAATATTAACATTTTGTAAAAAATTCAAATTCTTACAGTATTAATTTTAGAGTTATATCAAAAAAGCTATGTCAAAATTTGGATTTGAAATTCCGGTTTTTCTAATTTGTTATTTGTTTTTCCTAATCATAAAAATAAGAATTGGGAATTTTAAATTTGACCTTTCTAAAGTACAAACTACTAAACTAGATTCAAATTGATATTCATAACAATCCCTATTTTTAAAAATCGAAGCATTTTATCAACATATTATTGTGTAGGTACTCATACACGAAAAAAATTAAACATATTATGGTAAAATCAATTCATTTATCGCTCCGCTCAGAATCTAAAACTAAATCGATAAATAATAAATATCTTTAAACTTTTAGTATTATTTACCAATTGTTTATCTACAAGTATGCTTGGTAGTGCTGTAGATACTGTATACTGCAGAAATTTAAAAGTGATACACCTTTATTTACAGTTTACAGCAGTTTACATCATGATTGTAGATAATATTATATGATCTCATTATTCTCATATAATATATTAGATTATTACGGAGTTTACAACTAGCTGTCACCTGATCTTACACAATGTTACAACTTTTTTGGAGATATGTCAAAAATACTGTGTACATAGACTCCACCATTATCATTAACCACAAAGGAGCTAATAGACATTAACAGAGTCAATTACAATGGATATGCATGAAATGAATTTGCGTTCTGACTAGATGTTGTTGCTTTGACTAAAGGAAGCCACAATTTCCACCAAATATATAAAAAAAAACCACCTATTAGACAACTCCCGCTTTAGACCTATTAAATATGCTCAAAATAAATTACAAACGTGCTTGGCAAGATATGTGGTCATCGGTTGCACCCGACTTTGCTACTTGATATAGATCTATTACTCCTAGCTGTAATCCTATCACATCCGTGGTTTTACAAATAGCCCAGCCCTATTTTAATCTCATATCGTTCGTTTTTTGAGACTCAGATTAGGATACAATATTTACTTCCTTCTTGCGCCTTTTAGTTACTTTTCCTTAAATTACTCTCCTCTTTGTACTCGCCATGTCGAAGAAGCTATCTGTGACTTCACTCATATTTTTGCTAACTGCCCATCGCTCTCCAACTCCCGTTTATTAATATTTTATTGCTTATATAGTAACAATATTATCTCAATGGGCTCTCAATTTGTTTTAAATTCCTCTTCTAGACTTGTTGTTATTAATATATTAAGGATTTTCGAATTTGCTGGACTCTTGCTGGACTGTATCCATTTAGATATTGAAAGCTATTAAAAAAAATAAATAAAAATAAAAAAGGGAAGCCACATAGAACATTTATAAGTAGTACCGTTGAATACATTTTAAATATTATATTCTTTTATTCAATATATCATAGCATATTCTACTCTAAACCTAAAAGAGTAAAAAATAAAAATATATGAGCATTTAAATCGGTTGTATCATTCTATTCATTCTTAATAAGATTGTATTATGTATATGTTATTCAATGGTATGGTTCAGCAAAAGTAGTTACTATACCTATCAAACATATTTAGTAAAATTACAAACAAGTACGTTTGATAACTATATGAAAAAAGGCCATGGGGATCCAGGCCCCCACATTCTTCCTTTCCATACGCCCTGGCTCCTATACCTACATTAAATTACCTATAAATAGCGTATTTACTCGTATATTGTATAATGTGTATAGTATTATGTGACTATTTTCTCTAATATATATATATATACATCCGATGATGTGCAATCGATGTACCCACCTATATATTTTATATATCACAATAATATTATTACACGTGTGTGCATACGGAGTTAATGGAAGAAAACTCTGAAAAGACTTTTTTGTAAACGAACGCCACACTTTGCGAAAACACGAGGACTGTGTATCGCAGTGCACGCGCGTGCACGGCCCAAGTATAATAATACAACGCAGCTGGTACCCGTGTGGCTGTGTATATATGTATCAATATATCTTAGTTTTATTATTATTATGGAATATTATGGAATATCGGTATGGTATTATTATTATTATATGTACGTACGTCAATATACAGTTACAGCTTTTAGCCAGTGAAGTGTTGTGTAGTCATGATACACAACTCGTCTGACGTGCGCTAGTGAGCTTCTCGTGTGATTACGTTTCGTAATACCACTCTCACGACGCAATACGTACATAGTATATTATGTAGGTATACCTACACACTTATTAGGTAGGTATAGGCATATTATACGCGCAACGCGCGCGACCGCGGTCTTGAAACCCCGAAGTACTGCACTCTTCACTCTGCTCGGTGTGGTTATTTCTAGCCGGCTTAGTCGAGTTAATAACTGTATAATGTTAAGTATCTAAGTATAATATATATATATATATATGTCTTTTGCTTTAGAGAACAATAAAGTATTGTAATAACTAACTGTATTTAATTCCATACTACTCTATATATAAATAGTAACAATAGTATATATATTATATATACATGTATAGTATAGGTACTGCAATAATCTAAAAAATTAACTATAATCATCGCTACTCATACATGGACGTGAACAAAATACAAGATGCGATTATATGGAACGATGAGATACAGAGCCGCGCTTGGGGGGCCTTGGGGGAATACGCCTCAGGCGCATGGTTTAAAAGGGCGCCAAAATTGTTTTTATAATATATAATATATATGATAAATAAAATAGGGGGCGAATACTCGTATTTTTAATTTTGCCCTGTGCGCCAAATCTCAACGGCACTGCTCTGATGAGATAATCCATCTTGTTACAACAGTGTGTGGTCCTATATAGAACCTGATCTGGACACAAAATATGAAATTATCTATTATGTCTTTACAACCCCCTATCACCATTTAAGAGGAACAATACCATTTAATTGTTGAGCTCTAATGAAAATGTGTTTTATTTATTAACAAAAATCAACAATTGGTTTTTGTTAGGTGGAAATATAATTTGATATAACAATGCGAATACCAAAGGTATAAACCTTTAGAAAATACATTTTTAATCAATAATAATTTATGTAATTTGTATATAAGTATATTATGTTATTTATTTTTCCACAAGGCTATTGAGTGTGAAATATAATAATTTTTTTTTACGAAA
Organism: Rhopalosiphum padi; assembly: GCF_020882245.1. NCBI lineage: Eukaryota > Metazoa > Arthropoda > Insecta > Hemiptera > Aphididae > Rhopalosiphum > Rhopalosiphum padi. The sequence goes on along the minus strand of NC_083597.1, from coordinate 22,523,499 downwards.
ATTGTAAAGTTCATACTGTATTTTAGAAGTACCTGTTATACCGGCGTGCGATTAAAACAAACATAATCGTATATTTTATTAAGAACAATTGACCTAAATTATGATACGAGGCAAAACAAACTCGACTACGTACGCGCAAGTTTTCAGTTTTAATAATTAAATTTGACCTAAATGCTAAATAGTATCGTTGTTTCGTTCTATGCCACCAATTGTTATGCAATGCAAAAATACACTACCAACAACGATAGATGTAAACAGTAATTTTTATATTTAAAACACAAAAATCTCCAGTTATTAATGCAAACTGCAAATTAAATAATGCTTTTATGTGTGTATTTAACGCGCATGTTTAGAGTAAAGATCAACAGAGTATTTAAAATAAAAGCAACAATCGTCCTGTAGGTACATAATAATATTATACAGGTTGTATTATTAGCAAGAATGTATTAAAAATGTCGTATCTCTACAGTAGGCTAGAAACTTGAACATGGCAAGGCACAAAATATAAATATATAAATCACATTATTGAAATATACCTATCAGCCTATACTTCCTTCTTCCTTTACCGTACATAACTTACTAAGACTATACTTAGGCTGAACAACTATCAATAATTTACTTATCTATTGTTAGAAAATATCTAAACGCAGTTCTTAAAATATATTTTATTTAGACACTTAGGTAACCTTTCATTTTTGAATATCAAGAAATTGTATCCAAGATACGTTTTACTTAGGATCTTTAGCGTTTAATCAGACAATTTTTTGTTAATTAATTGAATAAAAAATTTTTTTTTTTTAGTTTTATTTTTAAACTATCAAATGATAATAATATACTTAATTATGTATAGTACCAAAAAATATCTAAATGGTCACATCAATATCGAATTAACCTGAAACTGATGTTTGATAATGTAATGTAAATAACTGTATTGTAGTATTATTATATTATGTAATAGGTAGGTAGGTACTTAAAGTAATAAAGTGTATGTATGTTATATATATTGTACAAAAGCTAATGAATAAAAATTTTTTATGAATTATTATTGTTTGACAATATCGTTTATTATTTTTTATAACACTAGTAAAATAATAAGAGTATTATAATGTTATAATATTTTAATATTGTAATAATCGACAAAATAAATTCAAGGTTTAAGATAACAACTGTTAATGCATTTATATATATTATACGACTTCAAGACAACAATTTAATAAAAGATTGTTGTACGCTTGGATACAGTCGATACAGATGAAGTTATTTACAAGAAAATAAATATCGATAAACGTTTCAATTATTAGGTATTATGTGATGACGATTTGTCAAATTACTTAAGAATAGTACATATTAGTACTAACAACTAATGTATAATGCACGTAGAAAAAATGACGTTTGGATCAGCGCCAACTATATAATATGTTTAATAAAAAAATATATATTTATAATATATTAATATAGACTGCAGTCTATCCCGATATGTAGCAGATTTCTGTATCTGTAGTACCTATAATATATTTTAATATAATCATAATTTACCAAAGACAGTTCTAGGCATATCAAAAATAGTTGAAAATTCCGGTTCAAACCCAAACGTATTATTTCATAGTTGTAACAACAAAAAATGATGCTCTATAGTAGTTATTATGTTGTATAAGATGATAAAGTATAAACAACATATTAAACAACATTTAAATTATTTTCAAAATTTGCACCTGAATGGTTTTTTTTATGAATTATTGTAGTTAAATATAACGGGCTATTTGGTGTTTGCAAAAAAAACATACTTATTATTATAATATATTCTATAATATGTTTATGATACATATTACATATAAATTCATACACGAGACATAATTTCAGATAATTTAAAATTGACTTATTCTTTTAATTCATAAAGTCATAAATATTATTAGTCTTATCACATATACAATACAATTAATTCGAATGATATTGTCATATTGATATAAACATATCGAAAACTTCTTTGATAACACCCTGCACAGCGGATCGAAATCCCTTTTAAAAGTATACCACCACAAAGAGAAGATTTTGATACAAACAAAACAGAGCTAATCAGGTCCTGACTCCTGAGTTCCCTTATGAAAAATTTCTGGTAGTACGTTATTGAGATTATAATCGAATGTATTTCACTCAATATTGTAGACTTGTGATACCTAAACAAATCTATATTTACCGGTAAAATTTCATAAATCGAACAATTTTTTCATTAGTGTGGCCTGTAAAACACGATTTTAGAAACGCACATATTTTTCAATTTTTTTTTTTAAATTTAATTTCGAACACTGTATACAATAAATAATAATATATTCGTTGAATTTTGTGCGCGCGCTCAATTTCCTATTCGTTTAAACGCACTTTATACGCGCGTAGAAATTTTATTCGAAATTTGGCACACATATTGCAACTCTATCCATGGTTATATGATACAATATATAAGTGAACGTTAGTAGTAAATTTCAAATCTAGGGCAAACTCTTTCAACCCCAAACTCCTCCGGGCAATCGATATTTTATTACATAAGTGGATATACAATATAAATCATAGGTATTGGCGTATTGCATATTCAAATACATATATAAATATAGCGGATCATCCATTTAACATGAAACACTCATCATTGTTTCAAAAAATATTAATATTTTTTTTTACATTATTTTAAGTCATTTTTTTCTAAAAAAGTATTTTTTCACTATTTTTATCATTATTTTCATACATTTTTAATTCATTTTTCCAAAGCGTAATATTTTAGAGTATTTTAATATATAAAAATTTAACTCAACGTTTGGACGAGTAGCTTATGAATTCTTATAAGTATTTAAAGTTTAGATGAACTAAGTGGTTTAGAGGTAGAGTACCTCTGTAAGATGATGGTTCACTAATGCGCTTATCTATAGTTTAAATGGTATTAATACATATAGTAAAAATAATACTTTTTCCAAAGATATTCTTTAATACTGACTAAAAATTAAATAAAAATAATATTTTCAAAAATTTTAATGTTTTCTGAAATAATGAATATCTTGCGTTAATTACCCTGTATATTGTGTATTATATTCGGTCTTTTTATTTATCTGAAAAAAATGATTGTCGCTTGTATACTTGAATGGTCAAATAAATAGTGACTTGCTCACAATGAGTAAGATATGTTAATAATATTTTAAACGACGTTCTATACTAAATTTAAAAATATAAAATAATTCGGTGAAACTGTGATAGCCATAATACTATAACTATATCTAAGAAAGAACACTACATTCTCGCTATTCATTATGATTAGGTTACACACTATTAGTATATTACAAATTACATTGTAATGATTTTAGTATTATAATATTATACTATATTTATTGGTACCTACATGTATCATATTACCTACCTATAAAAATGATTATAAATAGAACTTCACTCATCACTCAAGATTACAATAGTATAGAAATTTCATATTTCATACTATTCATTAAAATATATAGGTATTGACTGCATATACCCACTACATCCTTTAATAAATAAGCGTATGTGTGTACTCTTGATTTTTATTTGATGTTATAAACATTTTATTTCACAAATCGTCGAAACTACAAAGTATATAATCATAACGTAATAATTTACATCATATACAATTATATTATATACAGCAGCGATGGGAAACTTGCGGCCCGTGAACCTTTTTTAACTGGCCCTGTTACATGTTCAAATTACTTTATTAAATTTTATTTTATTGTATTTATAAAATTGATATGATATTTATCGTTTATCGTAAAACCTAGATATGAATTATCCGAAAAGACTCAAGATATATTATTTAATGCTATTTAATAAATTATGACTGATAATGCAAAACCTTTTTTTTTTTGCTTTTTATTTTCGAGTTGCACATCCTTGCGATACATAAATATAAAAAAATTGACGTATATCTATATTATATAAATATTAAATAAATAATATATATATATATACAAGCAAGGGGTATAAAAATAATTTACATATATAATAAAAAAAATTCTATTTATTTATGCGCAACATTTTTGATGGGTGTAAATTGCATAAGTAAATAAACAAATTATATAAGCAATGTACGTGATATATGTGTATAAAATAAGGTAGTTAGTCATCACTTCACTAGTTACTGCGGAGAACACGGTGGATGCCAGATTCAGAAAAAATCTGTATCCAACACTTCTGGAAAGTATAGACACAATTTAACGGTTTAATTAGGACGCGTCCGTTAGATTATCGTTACAAACCGATTGTATGTCTTCGTGGTGACTACAGATTATTTCCGATAGTAATAATATAATACCGTTTTAAACTCAAAGTGATAAACAAGATGTATGTATCTATTATGAAAATAAATGTGGGTCAAATTATAGTAGTTAAGGTTTTTACAATTAGTATTTCGCCTTTAATACTATAATGGCTCTATTGACAATTTAATAACACAATTAGATAATTCGATTTTGATTACTACACAGACATAATAATATAAATACCTACTTATATAACTATAGTTCTATAGGTATACGATTTTTACGCATAGACACATATAGTATAATATAATTATTAATTATTTAATATCAAATACAAGACCGACATTTCATTATAATGAAAATACTTTTACAACCTAACATAAAATAATTTGTCTTTCATTTAATTTCCAATAATTTACACGAAAAATACAAATAAACATACAGTTATATAATTCAATACATATTAGCAAACATAAATAATGCAAATATTTTTGTGATGATTGAATCTATATTTGTGCAAATTAAAAACATAGCGAAGCATTTTTACTTGTCCTGTACCCAGTGTAAACAACAAGTATAAGTGGCTCAACTGCGGCGAATACAACATTTATATAATAGTACGATTTTAACTGTCTCAGGTTTTAAGTAAATATGATTATGTAATTATCTTTTGCACCATTTGATACGTTGGCCAATAAAGACCCTGGCTTTGACTATGGAGCATTTTTGAATTAAATATGTCAAATATAAAATCATTAAAATCTTTTTAATGTAAAATACTTTAAAATATTTATTTGCATAATGCATATTAATTGTTATTGTATTGAGTATTATCAAACCCGTTTTCTAGTTGAATAAAATAGAATATTACTAAACATATCTGAAATTCTGTGTTTGGTAATCACAAAATAAGTTAAATTTAAATATTTATATGTATATTTTTCGAAAAAGCTGACTAAAACTTGAGAACTGAATAAAATAATACATATCAATAAATTCAAATACAATTTGTATTCTTTAATATTTTTCAGAAGTGTCCCGCTTGGAACAATTATCATAAAAATGGACTGGGTAGAAAAATACTCACTTTCCTCTCATAGATTATGTCTCCGTTTGCTAATAATATTTATATCTATTATATAAATTATATTTTAATATTAGTATATATTATACACACAGCATGCCATTAGAAACAGTTTTGTATCGCATTGCATGGTGTCAAGAACGATTCTAATAAATTCATCAAATTTTTTAAAAAAATAATTTATTTAAGTAACGCTGGTAATATCGGTATTTTAGCAATAAACTTAAATGTGGTATACGAATTAAATGAATAAAAACTTGTTTATGTAGGTATATTTATTTTTTCATTTAACCATTTCATATTTTGGCACACTGTTTATGATTACCAACTCCGTTTTCGTATTATCCGCAAATGGTAAATAATAAAGCGGTTAGGTTATTTTAATGGAAAAACGACTTTTCAAGAAACAACGCATAAACTATTCAAACACTGTTGTTTGTTGTATAGAGTTGCCAATCGGAATCCCGGGGTTATTGACCTCAATACCTTTGTCGGGAGAATCGAGAATTTTACTTTTATAACAAATAAACGAAATAAAAAATTATTAAAGATAGTTAACCAGCTAACTTAACAGTTTCATACATCGATACATGAGTTATATATTACACTTAAGATAATTTAATTTTATATTGAACTATCTCGCGTGATATACCTATTTAAAATAAAAAAACAAACTATATTATATTAACATTACCACGTCGTATTAGTTATTATATAGCGAGCACACAAATAAAGTATAGTACTTTAACTCGTAAGTTATAATACCTTCGAAAATTATTAAAGTGCCTGCAATTATGTTAATACGACTGCAATGGTCGCAGGACCATTATTATAGATACATATTGCCGAATTTTGGATTATTATAGTAGGTAACGATTTTGTCGTCACCTGATGGTAGGTATATGATAAATAATTATGTACCTACTTATACATAATTCGATATACAAGTATGTGAGAATGGGCAGTGAACGTAGAAATATTCGAATACTTCGTAAATCGCTTGTGTTATAATATTATATATGCACAGGCGGCGGCTGCATCCGAGTTGGGTCCCAAATTTATAATTACTACACTAGTTGGGTCCCGAATTATTTTAGGTACTACACTAGTTGGGTCCCGGATTTTTGTAGGTACTATACTAGTTCGGTCCCGGATTTTTATAGTTGCTACACTAGTTGGGTCCTGAATTATTTTAGCTACAATACTAGTTCTTGAATATTTTTTGGTAAGTACTACACTATAGTACTATACTAACATTTTCCTTCCCATTTTAACAGACTTAGGACTGTCTATGATCTATTTAGACCACAGGTATGGTTAAAAATGTTTTTTACAGTTTTTTTTTTAGTTTTGTTTCTTTTCTATTAAAATATAAGTAATTAGAATTTTATAAAAAAATAAATCACTTATATATTGAAAAGGTTAAAAACTAATTAGTATAAAAATACATATTATATAATATAAATATAGCCATATAGGTGTAAGTTAAAAAATATTAATAATGATTTAGAAGGTTTCTCACATATATCATTTTGAGCTTTTCTCTTTAAATTATTATTTAATATCTGCCTATTTAATATTTTTTCGGAATCACAATTATGATTATGTGTCAAATTTTGATCAATAAATTGATTTTCGTTGTATTTAAAAAATGACTTACATGATCTATGAATACATCTCCATCGTTCAATATCATTTTTCAGAAGTTTGTGAAATGAAAATTTATATCCTTCTATAATATATATTTTTTTGCCCTTTTCACTGAACATAACGTTAGAATCTTCCATAGTGCTAGTGGTTAGAATGCAGAACACTTACTACCAACATGTAGCTATATCGATAGATAACTCGTCGAGGTTTAACCGGCATTTATCGCTGTTCCAGATAGTTTATTATAAGATATGTCAAAAATTATCAGATATTACCGATAATACTGATATTATTACACGAATGCTCGAAAAATCCATGAGAGAAAACCACTTACGTCTTTTTTTATTACGAATATCCCATAATAGTCATATTATATATGTATAAGTACTTTTCATTTACTTTTAAATTTAATAAAATTCTATTAATATTATTGTACAATATTTTTACTAACTATCAAATACTATTATATAAATTATACAATTCTTCATAAACCTATTATATGGATTTATTTAAATTAAATAATATGTATTTATATACTTGGTTTTTAGCATTTTTAATATTTTAAAAAAAAACTGTAAAAAACATTTTTAACCATACCTGTGGTCTAAATAGCTCATAGACAGTCTGTTAAAATGGGAATGAAAATGTTAGTATAGTGTAGTACTTACCAAAAAATATTCAGGAACTAGTGGAATACCTATAATAATTTGGGACCCAACTAGTATAGTACCTATAAAAATCTGGGACCTAACTAGTACACTACCTGCGATTAGCCCCTAGTATTCGGGACCCAACTCGGATGCACCGCAGGCGGCACGGCACAGCACTTAATTCACAAAAGCATTAGGTACTTATAGGTACCTGCTACCGGATTTTAATTTGTACACAACGTCTGTGACATTAACCTGCTGTTTGCCGTTAGACACGGCAGTTCTTAAATGAATCATGTAAATGTGTTTTACGTATTTAATCATACGTCATGTATATAATAATGATTTATAGGTAATAAGTATACCTACCAAATACGCATGTATAGTAAAAAATAATATTTTCAACTGATTGAGAAATACTTACAGCAAACTCAAAATACATTTTATCGGAAACTATTTTTTTTTTTATAATTACAATAACCCGCCTAAATATAAAATATATTAATTTATAATATATTTATAATTAATTTGAAACTGTTATCTGTTTGTTTTTAGTAGGCTCTTGGAGCCGTGAAGGTGACAACTCTAAATTTAGCATATGTCATTATTTATTCTGAAAACAGTAAAAAACACTTGGACACTTGGTGTATAATTTGTGCACCTATTCTTCGTGTATATCAAAATTTTCAATCGGGTTGCTATGCATTTTTGCAAACATGTTTGAATTATGTGTCATTTTTTAATTTATGTCATTTTATTATTATTATTTTATCATATTATATTGTTGGTTATTACTTATTAATATGAATTAAATTGATTATAATGAACGGGTTAAACATTTTAATATTTTGACTGTACAACATTATTGAGGTAAAACCTAAATTTAATAAGCAAATATTTACTAAATAAAATTATAGAATTAATGTCGAAAATAATATACCTACATTTTTCGAAAATAGAATGGTTTTATAATTGTATAAAGTATAAGACAGTGAAATATATTTCATTAAAAACGGTACAATAAAAATAGCCAATGCAACAAACTATAAAACAGGGAATTATTATGAAATTATTTTTAACCATATATATAATAATGATCTTTAACAATACAATTGTCAATTACTGAACTATAGACTGATATTAAGACTAACGCCCAAATTTAATGAAAATTGATTACCTATATTTATTTATTAGAAACTGAAAGTATTTAATACTTTAAATTTAAAAAATATGATAATTAATAATAATTTATTGCATCTAATTAAAATATATTTACACGTTTACCGGTGCGTAAATATTTAGGTATACTTATAGGAGAAAATAAGGAGTAGGGACTAACAAAAAATATTATAATAGACCCTCAACTGTTATTCATTTCTTATGTAGCAATTAGCAACCTATACATTTTTTATATCATAATATAGAGCAGTAAAATTTACTTTTTTTAAATATTTAATATTAAACAATCCTTTTTTATACATGCACGGTGTATTGTGGAGATATCACAATTTGACATTAAAATTACATTTTCATATGTTAGATAATTGTGATACACTCTGTATATATTATGTATTATTATAAGTTAATATAAGAGGAGTAAAGTGATAAATGATAATATAGATTACCTCACAAATCTAATGGTATAAACTAAAAACTACTAAAGCAAAATAAATATTGGTAATATAAAATGTTAAGAGTGTCTTATAAGTTATAAGTATCTTAAACTTAAACAGTTAAATAATATTCCATTTGAACTATTCTGATTTTTTTTCATAATCATAATAACCAGAACAACTATAAGGTTTTTGTTGCTAAATATATCATAAAATGACGAAATTAATGCAATTATTGTATAATTATGACATAAAATACGTATGATTTACAGACTGTATTTTGAATCTTATTGCAGACGTCTTGCGTAGGTACGACTATATTTTTATTTATAAATATACGATTTTTTTCCCCCCAAGCGAAAACTATTCTATAAACGTATCTATTCTGTCTATACATGTACCTACGGGTCGTTGATCTTGCGCAGACCGTACCACGCTCATCAACGAGGATGATAATGACGATGATGATAGTCATTTTTGGATTTTTTCGCAATGGACAATTGTATTATGGGCGGAGATTGGCGATGATTGAAACCAACTTTTCCCCTTAAACGGTAGGATAAAAAGATTAAAATTATTCAATTCCGCGTGCGAGTTAATGACTTATGAGTTATGAGTTATGTATGTTATAATATAATATACCTACAAAAACGGTTTCTTGGATCCGGGCGTCACGGGCCACGGCAAACCTGTATAGAGCTTTTGCGGCCATTGACCGCGGCAATTCGCGCGGCACTCTGTACATCAGGAACCATCCGGTTGTAAATAAATATTATTATTATGAGTTTATGAGAATTATGTTAATGTTATCGATGCGAATGGAAAATGTGTAGTATTATGTCGTCTCGCGTTCCGTCCGATGTATTACATAGTCAGTATATCGTTACGCGCTGTGGTTGATTACTATTCAGATTTATGCGAGAGAATATTATAATATAAACACGATTCTTTGCGATTGATCATATTTCATGCGTGTATTGTGTTATTATTACAGGTATAGTAGGTAGGTATACCTATATAAAATTGGTATAGGTCCGAATCAACGCTTTTTTTTTAAATATCGATGTTAAATAAACTGCTTTTGTCCTACATAATTCTATAATAATAATTATTATGTTTGTATATTTACAAATGTCAGTTCTTTTGATCGAAAAATCATCCAGCTACACGACCACAGATGCAGTATTGGAAAGCTTGGGTATGCGTAGCTTTTCATAACTTATACCATTTGTTTATAGTTTATTACTAATTACTAATTAGTTTATATTTTATATTAATAAATTAGAATATATTGTACCTACTTAAACGGAGATGAAGTTACTCAATGTAATTTGTATCGTTAAGTTCTTTCATTGAAACTCGATCTGTGTATGAATCGTTTAAAAAAAAATTATTTTTGGATGAATTTGTATCTATTATGATATCGTTTGTTTTTCACTACGAAACAAAATATGCGAGTTAATTGATATTATTAATTCAATAAACACTATACACTAAAATATATTATTTTATTTTTATTTAATTAAAATGTGTCCACGAAGCCCCTAGATTACTTTCGCAGAGGCCCTGCTGAGCACAGTCTGAGAACCATTGGTGAAGGGACGTAGGGTGTAGGTAACAAGAATTTTGAGTTATATTGTTTTAGTGTTTTACATTTTTTATTTTTCATGTACCAGCTTACCATATAGACATTTTTACCAATAAACGTAGTAAAAAGTAAAAAATTTGAATAGATATTTCAGTTTAACTTTACCTACATAATAAACTTATCGTTATATGTTAAAAATTTTGCTGTTTTATACTTTGTATAAATGAAAATGACGAAAAAGCTTTTACTTATTTTGATCATTTTGGAACAGAATATTTACTTGATAACGTTATTACAGTAATACCTTATCATAAACTTAATTTAACATCATAATAGGCGTATTAATATATACGCAATGGCAATATACTCATATGGGTACTCACTCGATGATTTTTTTTTTTTTTTTTTGGTAGACACAACTAAACAATACAACTATATAACCCAGTATACAGCCGTATTAGAACATAATAAATAGTAATTATATAATATAAGTGTATAAATTAGTTATTATATTACATGCACAATACTGTGTGCTAGAGACCCGTGGTTTACGATGGCGGCTCGTCATAGAATATTAAGGTTACCGTAAAAACATAAATTATCATCATTAAACACACACATATTTTATAGCCACATATAGTAACCGTAGCAGGAGATACAACAGTTACGCGAAAAGTCGAGGTAATATAATTATGACACCGCTGTCACAAAAACAACGTCACTGTGCGGTAGTAAATTACACGCGAGCTCGAATTTCGGTCAAAATAAATGGGCCAAGTGTATATGTCGGCAAAATCGTAATAATAATAATAATAATATGTATCGGGTCAAATGGCAAATGTTAATAAGTAAATAGGCGAGCCGTTTATTATACACGACGTGGTATGTATTTCGAAAACGACAATTATTCGCAATACGCGCTATAATAACGGTCCACATTACAATGTCGCTTGTTACATTGTTGTAATACTATAATACTACATTAGGCACTAATGTCTGTATAATATATCGGGTATCATTTTTTATCACTAAAAACTTAACATCAAGTCATCCATTAATTAAAAATATAAATTTTGAAATTATCAGTCATATTTAATTTTTTTAAATCTAGAAATTATTATTATTTTTTTAAATATACATATTTACTAACTTATCGACTACAATAAGACTTTCAATATAGGTTTTATTTGAACTGGATTATAGTTTTATACAAATCTATGTACACACTTCACTAAGAAGTGCAAAAATATAAATTCTAAATAATGGTCGTAAATTTTTTCAAGATAGTACTTGCAAGGAGCTTATGAGCTGTGAAAAATATACATTGATAACTGATATTAAACGTCTTATCTTGACGTACATCCCTTGGTTTATAATTTTGGAAAACTGTTGACTCATATAGGTGGACATTTGATAATCAAATTTTGATTGCATTTTTAATGGGGCTATAATAATTCAATGTAAAGTGACTTGCGAGGACTTTGCCCCCGCAACCCTTTTTTATATACACAAATATAACATATTACCTTCGATTTTTTTTTAAGGGGGGGGCAAAGACCCCCTAATTCCTCCACAATGTCCACATATGCGTTGACTGTGGGATGATAGCTGACGGTATGACTAGAATTAACGAGGCTCACAAATATAATATGTATGTAAACTGATTACAAGACTCGTTTCGCCGGGCTGTCGTCGTACTGCACAACACTTTATGCACTCAAGAATGGCGACGTAAAAAACTATTTCATCAAGAATCGGACGGCGCGAACAATTTGGTCGACAGCTACCGTTTTCATACTTTAAAGCCATAGGGTTCATAGCTATGCCCGATGTCGTGATCGTCTGTCGTATCGTTTTCAAAAGTTGAGTTCAGCTCAACTCTAAACATATTTTGATAGATTTTAATTAGTAAATGATACGATAATTATTAATTATACAATGGCCAATCAGAATACGATAACGGATAAAAGTCACACAACACGACAGACGACATAGCTGTGAACACGACTTGAGGTATTAGTTTTCAAAGACGGTTCACATCGTATACGGTATATCAAAGAACGGGTAGCCGTAATAACTATGATATTTTCCGTTATCGGTCAGTTAGTTTTTAGAAAACACGGAAATAACCAGACTTTTTCTCCTGTTCGAGTGTTTTTCTGAAAGATGCCATAACTATATTTATTATATACAAGCTTCATCGTTCAATTAAATACAAAAAACCTACGTAAAATCATCGTGTAATACGCTATAGGTAATTATAGATATAACGATTTTAAAATAATATAAAAAGATGATTACACGAAAGGTATATTATATTATGGTCGTTTTGTTCATTATAATAACTTCTATGTCAGAATGTAATATGATAAATTATATATGTACAATGTACATACTATAAATTCATAATAATAATATAAAAATATAGGTATTTTTTTTTAATTTTAACAGCTTCGATGTATTGGCAAAATGTAAAAGGTATTTTTTTTCTAATTCTTTGTCTATGTACGTAATATATAACAAGCACCTACACATTGAATACTTATCTTTAATTTTATGATGAAACTGCCACCGATTTTTTTCCGTGATTTACATTTTTAAATGAATTTTCATTGTTAACACTTATCAATAATATTATTTAAATATTTTTAGCTTACAGCTCGCGATTATTGTTTAAGTGTAAGTATCTAATTCAATTTCAAGGTTTTTACTTTTATCTTTATTTTGAACTGTTGCCAGTAATTTTGAATATGTATGTAATGTACCTATTATACAGTATATAGTATATCTATATAATAGCCATGAAAATAAACAACACTGGTCTGTATAATATATAGATTTACAAAGTCCAAGTTAAACCTTCCATTGAGTTTTAGTGTTTACATCATATACAAATATATAATATATTTTATATCTGCAGCTGCAAACGAAAAACTCCACTTAGGAATGAGTGCTTCTCCCAACCCTACCGGTTCGACGACATACCATTGATTTTATAATAAACTATAATATTTTATACAAAATATAATAAAATCATTGATAAAAACTTTCATAACCTTGCTTGAATCTATTGACATTTTTATGAAAATCAAACGAAAACTGTGAATTTGCATCAGGCCCATCAGGGTTATCCGTTTTGGGCTTTTGATTTTATATAGTAAATATATGAGGTATTAATTATTATTGATCCTGCGTGGCTGCATTGCATTGCCCGTGACAAATTAAATAATACCAATAGATTTACTTTGTCATAAACTCTGATAAATTTAGACTATACACATTTTTAACACATTCAAGTTTAAAATGATATCCAATTATAGTAACTATTTTATTATCTGCAACCCTATTCAAACAAATATTCATTTTTCATGAGCTAACAAATCCCTATGTGAGCCTCAGTAACACTAACTCGCTTACACACACAAACATTGCCTTTTATTAATATAAATAACTATTATTTCATATAATATTTGTATAGCCGATAAACCTTATAAAATAAATAGGATATGGTATTCATAAATAGCTTAACATTAATAAATAAGTATTTTTAAAATTGCATTGTGTATTTGTGTGTACTATTAGAAAATAATAATTTGCGTATGTGTGCCTATACTAGGTACCTAAATGGTGGAAAAGTTTCGAGTCCTTAGTTTTGAAATTTTTAAATTGCTCTAAGAATTATTATAGTCAAGAATCTTGTTTAATTTTCAAACTATATAGCTATTAAAATTATTCAATACAAATTTTGTTCCTGTACTTTCGATATTTTTAGATTATTATAACTACTATAAGAACAACTTATTAAGGATCTTGTATTTAATTATCAAGGTTTTTTAAAAAAATCTAAGCTTATAATATGTCTTATACTCTTATATATTAAAAAGGATTACTCTGTAGTCTATGTTTATATAGGTGATACCTCATACCTAATAAATAAGCAGTGCAGCAAAAACCACAGGGTCAATGCCTCTTTTATTGGCCTCCTTAGCGTATGCTTTGGCGTGTCCAGAATCTCACCGACGAAGAAGCAATAATGCTTTGATTTGAAAATATCTGATCACGTGAAAATGTCATTTAAATAATTTTTGTGATTATTGACAATATATAATAATGAAAACTTTTGAATTTCATGCTTTACACGAAGAGGAAATTTATTTTGGGTGTTTATTACTAGGTAGGTACCTATTACGAATGTGAATGTCTATACATGAGTTATATCTATGTTAGAATTCACTCCCTCAAATTCCAAACCACTAATTTTAGAACCCCATATTCTATCTGTGTCTGCGAGGAAAGAGACGAAATCTTAGTTGCAGCACTCTCAACTATACGTGTGCAAATTTATACCATATTAATAAAGTATACTTGTAAAATTGCCTATAAATAAAATTCCGGGATCCGACAATCTGGCTACGGTAACGGAATAAACTCGCGAATTTGATTTTTAAACAGCCTAGTTTTGGCCGGGGACAATTAATATAACACGGAAGATTACTCTCATTTTATAGCAGTATTTCGAACAGCCTACAGGTACTTGTGGTGTCTGCTGCAATATTCTTAAATATAAAATAGAACATAGGTACCATTACCAACACTTATGACACAGTCTCATTGTCTCTTCCTTTCAATAAAACACATATTCATAATATGTGTCTATAATACGTGTATAATACTATGTATATGTATAAGACTAGGAAATGACCTGAATCTGTGCCGAATTTATAATTAACAAAACGATTATATCGGGGAACTTGTGGTTAATTATTAGACTCCATAGGGCCGCTTACGCGTCCTCATTCTGAACATAATAGCAATGTTGACTTTTTTGTATTGAATATAAATAATATTTATTAGATAAGTACCTACTACAAATTAAAAAAAAAAATAATATTAAATGCGAATAAGGAAAATAATTATTTTTATTTCTTTGGGTAAAAAGTGAGAAAAATAAGTAGGAATTAAAATCCAGTGATAAATAAATAATTAATATTAATCATTACTCATTAGCAAGATCCACATGTAAGGCGCTGCACATGATCTGCTTTGTACTTCGACGGTCGTATGTACCCCAAATGCTGCAATTCATTTAAAGCTCGCACAAATCGAGATCTAATACATAAAATGCTTAAGGAAAATTATTATTTTCTAAAGTATTATGAAATATTTATCAACCTAGAGATTTATAATATATTAATTTAAAAAACAATGCATACTTGTTTGAAAACTTAATTAATAAAAGATAAAGATATTATATTATAATTATAAAAGTTGAACTTAAAACATAAATAATAATATAGAATTGAAAATATTTGTCATGAAAGTAAAAAGAAGTCATTGAATTTTTTTAAATATTAAATGTGACTGCTTTAAAACTATGCAAATATAAATTTTTAGCTACCTTAAGCAAACTGATCTTTAAGAAGTCTATTATAAAATTATGATACACAAGATACTTAGATACATTAAAATGAAAGATATACAAAGAATCACAGAAAAACCATGAATATATACATATTAACTATGTATAAACTGATAACACATAAGATTCCGATACAGTGAACTCAAAGACTTAGTAAGAAATAGTGTAAATACAATACACAAATAAATAAAAATAATAAGAATAATGACTTTAGTAATTTTTATAAAATTAACAAGTATTTATTTTATAATACTTCCTATTAAAAACAAACAAGTCCCGGTTCCAAACTAATAATACTATAATTAACCTATTACTCAATTGGTGAACTACAAAAATAAAGAAGTTCTAATCATTTATTTTTCTTAATATGATACAGTATAAAAGAAAAATAATAAAAAAAAATATAAATAATATATCTTAAACTTCAAAATAATATGGGCAAGTACTGCTCTGCTGTACATTAGGTGTAGAGAGAATTGCTGTAATGGATGTGTTAAATTTGAATTTAATAATATCTTATTGTATAAGAAAAAGATTCTGAGCAGAGATGGTCAGCTTGTATCACTAAGTATATGTCATAATACATGTTTTGATATAACTATTAAAGTAACTTATTTTACAATTAATATTATAGTAGGTTAATTTAATATTTGCTGAAAACATGACATTAATTATATTATTAGTAATTAATTATTATGATAATATATATTTATACCATATTATAATATTGTTATTAATGTTTGAGTCAATACCACCTAGCACGGATCCAGAGGGAGGGGGGGTGCTAGTGTGCTGGCTACTCTTGGGATGTTGCTTCCTAGAAAACTAATACTCTACACAACATGTAATTTTCAATAGGCTGAGCACATTTCCAATTGAAATTGGTACCAAAAAAAACAATGCACACTAAAGCACATAACTTTTAAGAATTAAAAAAAGGTCTTCCCTTCAGAATTGAGTATACAGAATATGAGACTTTAAACTTAGCACTCCCCATAAAAAAATATACTAGATCTGCCACTGACAACACCATACTGCAACACAGTATGAATGGACCCATAGTATATATAGATAATATTCTTAAAATTTATCTATACATTTTGAAAATATCATTGCATATAGTTAAATTCATAATACCTAAGTAGAAAAACTAATAAGAAGCTTTGTATTAGAGTTTGAAATCTTGGTTATAAAGAGAAAATTTAAATGAATTTCAAAATAATTTGTATATTTTTGAAATTTTTTCAAAATTATAACTTTAAATACTTATAAAAAAATATTGTTTATATAAGAGTTCAATATTTTTTAATTGGTAAATAAACAACTTATGAAGAACCTCTAATTAAATTTTTTATTGACATTCATAGAAATTATTTTAAATGTCTATAAAAAGCTCATAAAAATGTTAAAATATTTTGAAAATTATAATATGTATAGAAAATACTAACATTTTATGAAAATGTTAAGTATGTAAGGTTATTCATTTTTAAGTTAAATAAAAAAAAAATAGATTTGTTTCATAACTGGTTTTTTAGTTTCCTAAATTTCTTTTGATTATTTTGAAAACTGTTAATAATTATACCTCTCCAAAGTACAAATTAGATCCAATTTGCTATTAAAACCACCCTCAAAGTTGAAAATTAAAGCACTTTATCTTGTGTACACATACACAAGAAAGAAAAAACAAACATCATTATAAAATCAATACTTTCTTGCTCCATTTAGAATCTAAAATATGAAATAGCAGGAACAAAAAATAAACGTAATTTATGTAAGAGTATAGCCTATAAATAAACTTGAATAGTTATAACAATTTTAACCATTCATTATAAGTGATTTAACTATAACCTAGTATACAGAGAATTATTAAAAAATGTATTAAAAGGATACTGTAATACTGGATCTATATCGTCATCATTATCATTGTCATTTTGTCCTGGACCAACAATTGAAATAAATTTCTAAAAAAAAATAAAAACAGATATTTTTAGAAATAATAATTGAAAAGTTATAATATATAACCTACTACTAATACACTGAAACCTATTTAATAGTTATATTATTTATTTATTTAAAATGGCTTAAAGACAAATTAACATTACAGCAAATAATGAAATAATAAAAATTAATTTATAAGTAGTAATAATAAAATTAAACTTTTTAAAAAACAAAATCAAAATAGAATAAAATAATAAAAATGTTTTAATACAATTAAAATAGGGTATATTAAGCAATTATTAATACTTTAGAGTTTCAAAAGTTTTAACTAATGTGTAGTTGAAATAATGTAATGAAAAATAATTTAAAATTGACTTAATTATTAAATTACATAATTTAAGTTTAAGTTACCTGTAACCAATCATAAATGTTAATCTGGTCAAACCTTGACTCTAAATGTAATTTGTACACAATAGATATATCTGGCATAGTTTTAAATATTTGTTCTGTAAATTCCAATTCACAGCAATCACACTGTCGACATAATATTTATTTGTTGAGTATACACAAATAAATTATATATTAAGATTTCTTACGCATAAATAGTGTTGAGGGTTAACAAATGCTGTATATTGAGCAGCTCTGTCTTCTCCAACAATTTTACGTTTAATTGATGGTAAATCATCAAATATCAACAATTCATGTAAAGGCATGGTTGTTGGAGGTACAAGGAATTGACGTAATATTATATCCGTAAAATGATCCAAACTTTCTGAACGTGCTTTTTCAAATTCAGTCATTGGCCGGCTATCTTCATGTTTAACATTGTCCTTAAGTATCTAATAAAAAAAAAATAAAATAATAATAAAACAATATTAATTTTTAACTATGTTAAATTATACTTTTTTAAACTGTGATCTTGATGTAGCTTGTAAATTTTCTTTGGGTTTATCTTTAGGTTTATGGTTTTCAACAACTAAATTATTTAAATGAGACTCTTTTAAACGTTTTACATAACTTTGAACTAATTTTAAAGAAATTGTGGCTCGTTGATTATTTTTTACATTCTTGAAAACATGAATTATCTAAATAATATAGAGGAAGTAAAATTTATAAATATTATATCAAATATAAACAATAATAATAAAAAGTTAATTACCTTGTCAAATTTTGCAAGTATATCATCTTTGGACAAAAATTTTAATAATTGTAGACATGTTTTGTAAGATGTATTGTCAATTATGTGTTTTTTCATTGCAGTACAATACATTTCTCTGAGCTAAAAATTTAACATTTATGTACATTATAGAAATAACAAAAATTGTTATAAATAAATGTAAATTTGTATACTTGAGTGCCTAATGGTGAATGTGGTAAATCTGCCACTAAAATATGTAATACTCTTAATCCAATATGAAAATCATTGATACAAGCTTTTAATTCTCTAATTAATTGAAGAAAAGTTTCCTGGAATTGTCATTGAAAATAAATTTGTAGTATAATTAATTGTAGTTTTGAATAATTTATTATTTAAGATCATAACATTATACTTTAAAATTGCTGTCAATTTTTAATTTATAATCGACTGAACGCAGCTTTATGATTTCTTCTAGTGCGTTTTTATCTAAAGAATCGAATAGAGCTTCTTGTGCTGATTCATGAGCAATACATATGCAATTAAGAGGCTTACAGTAAAAATGTTCTATGAGGCAAAACTGTAAGAATTATTGTAAGTAAAATTGTAAATTTTCAAGTTATTTGAGTTGAGTTATTCATATTACCTTAAGACTTTCTATAAACTGTTTAATAGAGAAATTATAGTATAAAAATACTTCAGTCACATATTCCAAAATACGTCCACCCAAATAGAATGAACAGTCTGGCTTTAAAAATACCTAAATAAAAATTATTTAAAAAAAAATATTCAGTCATTAAACATATGAAATATGTTAAAGCCATAGGTGTAACTAAGAGGGGGGGCTTGGGTGGGCTTTATATTGGGTAGCCCCCCAGAATTTTTTTGTAAATGTATGTGTTTACAAAAATATTAGTATTACATTTTTTTTTTGCCTATAATATAAAAAAAAATAATATTTTATATAAACGAATTATCATTCATGTCAGTTGTAAACACCAATAGAAACAATAAATAATAAACTAAAAAAATGTAAATTTGCTATAAAACATTTTTAAGAATCTAGCCCATCCTAACTTATAAGACTAGTTACGCCCATGGTAAAAGCATACAAATCTAGATTATACTTATATATAATTAATAATAAAAATTAATCATGCTATAATTTATTGAAACCCTAGTCATACCTGATCCATAATATTGTTTAAAAATACAATAGATGCTTCACTAAGAAACATTTTCACTTTAAGTTTGGTGACCACATGATGAGGAAGAGAATTGTGTAAGTTTGATATAGAAGTAGCAATACCAATAGCCATTACAATTGGGATTTCTTTAATGTAACAACTACAAAAAAAAAAAAAAATGTTTACAATAGTATATAAGCCTAGATTAAATAACACTATATTTCCACAACACCCATGCAATTATTTATCACTTATTATTATAAGATGAATTTGACTCATTAGTGATGCATGATGTCTGGAAAGGGGAAGTAAATATCTTCTAGTCTCTTTCCACAATATGCCACTAGAGAATCAAATCCCAGTTAAAATAATGAGCCATAAATTATTAATTTGACTCTGAGTATTTATAATATTATTTAATCTATGGGTAAACAAAAATATTATAAGTGGATAATTTCACAAAAACCTTAAAAGTAAGATGAAATTTTGCAAGACTGTTTGTTGACACATTTCATAATCTTTTACAAGAACTGCAATACGAGTTCCATTAGGTTGCTGACTATACCATTCAATTAAAGTAGATATAGTACATTCAGATCGTTTAACCACACTATTTAAGCTTTCGTCCATTTCTTCATCAGACTAAAATTCAATTTATTTAATTAATATTTTATAAAAAAAGCATAATATATTAAAAAATAAATAGAGGTATACATCGGATTCATCATCATTTGTATTTAATAATTGTGACACCATACTTATAACTGCATTTTTAACACTAGAAAAGTGCTCAGAAAATAATGTTGCAACAATAACAGGCGGCTGAGATTGTTCTAAATTGGTTGCTAGTAATCCAAATAGTGATTCGTGATCTGGTAAATTGACTCCTATTTAAATAAAAATATACTACTATATAAAAACATATTTATACCTAATTTAATTTTTAAAACTCAACCTGTAAGTAAACATGCTGTTGGAATACTTTGATTTGTAGTAATGTTTGTTGTTGTCATAAAATCTACTGTGTCTGAAATAAACTTAGAGTATATTGATCCATTTAAATCCTAAAACATTTTAGTAATATATATTAATGTTTCATTTGTAAACAATATGTGTTAATTAATTAAACTATAACTACATCAATTTTAGATTTAACATTATTCCAAATATCAATGTATGTAGTATGCCATAATTCAGTTTCTGGTTGATTGGTTGTCAGTTGTTTTATACTTTTACTTTTTCTTTTATTGTTCTTTTCCTTGTTTGGTTTTTTAAACACAAAACATCCCTAAAAAGTAACAATCAAAATTATTTAAAACTTATATTAAGTTAACAATTGATATTTTAATATTTAATATAGGCAATAGGTACTATAAGATAAATATAATCTAATTATTAACATACTAATTGTTTTGAAGTTTAATAAATTTGAAACAATAACAAATACAAAGTCTTCAAGTTACTATTTGCAATTATGCCTTTTCTTGAATTGAATTATAAACTTATAGCTTATTTATTTTTTTTTTTTTTAATACAAATAAGACATTCCTAGCCATAGGCTATCTATATCTATGGATATTTAGACAATTTACAATAGTTTAAACAGATTAACGTGAGGATTATAAATATTTTTACTTAAGAAGTGGGATAAATTACAGAAGTAAAAAATGTAATAATATACTAATATTTACAATAATTTAATAACTATAAGTATAACAGAGTAATTAACGTGTAAGAGTGCTTTGGGAGAAGAACTTGTCTAATATGAAGATTTAAATGTTGTGAGGGTGGCTTAGCATAGATGATCATGGGGACGATCTGGTTTTAATCGACGTTGAGTTGGGTGAGTAAGGAGATTATAATGAACTGCACCTGATGAGTTTGTATAGCCTATATATTTAGTGTTTAAACAAATAACATCATACTATGATTTAAAATAATAAACTAAAACTGATTAAATACAAATCAATAGTAATATTATTTTAGGACTTAGGTACCAGACTCAGTTTTATATTCAAGTTTATTATATATAAATTTTTATAAAAAAAATATTAAATCTATGCCCTAAGGTACAATATGAATATATGCTACAAGATTATTTAATTAAAAATGTGAGAGAAGAATACATTCAACATTAGCTAAACCTTTTATTTATATATACAAAAGTAAATTTAAAAACTTACCTTAGACACAGAAAACGTTGAATCCATAGTGACTGCAAATGCTGTCTCCAGACCACAGACTGTAGTTGTAACTACTGTAGTAAATAGTGATTGCTGCTATCGAGTATTCAATAATCAAGTGAAATGAAAACAGTGTAAGTCTAACCTGAGATAAAAGTACTAAAGAATATACGAAGTGAAAACATGGAAGTACCGACAATCGATTAACCAAGTAATAGTATCCAACTATTATATAATCAAGTATTTGAGTGCCTATTGACTATCAACTCAGTATCAAGTAGCGTAATACAAAACAAAAATACAAAATTGGAAATATTAAGTAATAACAAAAAAATATTTGGCATTGAGGTGATAGCTGCTGGGCGAAAATCCGCGGGAAATGCATTTGATAATATGACTACCATATACCAAGTAAAATATTGTTAAGTAGATAACAAAGTAAAAATAATTAACCACCCACAATAATAAATATATTATTCTGACTCATTATAATAATAATAATTATCTCGACGTACAACTTCATTCTTCATCGTGTATTCGTGTTCATTACTATTTTACTAATTAGTAATTACTATACAATATTCGTCCAAAGGCCTTTGCACTCTTTAGATCATAAGATCTTAATTCATGATTAAAAAATATTCAAACATTTTTTTAATTTTTGTTTATCTGGTGAATATCATAGCGCTATCTTGTGATTAGATTATACTATAAATGACTGGCGCCTGATATATCTGTGGATGCAACCGAGTACACAATGTTTCTTATCACTATAAAATAGTCTTAGACCATAGTAGTATTACTGTATTAGTAGTTATTACTTTAGTAGTGGCAGTGGTCGTACGAAATTCAACGAAAGATTCATCTAACTTTACTATTTCGTATCCGCATATTAGTATATTAATTTCTGTCTCTACTTCATTATTCATTGCCTAATAACTGTTAACATTTAATTTTTATACGCGTTCTGTACGTACTACGTTATGACTAGTATAGTTAACTGTCAAGCGCACACAGATGATTCTAGTATTTTTCGTTCTATATAGTTGTTTGGCATTTTAACTCTTTAAAAATATCATGTGGCACGAAGCAAGAAAACAAGAGAAAAAAATTCGTGGCCTATTGGTTGACTATCAAAGGCGAGCTCAGCGTCGAAAGGATTATTATGAAAAAATTGTGAGTGCTTTTTTTAAATCATACCAACAACAATAAAATTATATCTTATTAATTTTCAGAAAGCTGATCCTACACAATTTTTACAATTGCACGGTCGCCAATGTAAAATACATATCGATCCAAGCATTGCAATAGCTGCCAATAGCCCTGCTACTATGTAAGCATTTAAGCAAGTTTTTCTAATTTTTATTTTTTTTTGTTCTTTTTATAATTGGATTGATTGTGTTTGTCTCAAATTAGGATGCCCTGGCAAGGGAATGAAGAAATAATGATTGACCGGTTTGATGCACGAGCTCATCTAGATTTTATTAGAGAACCTAAGAATGACGATGAAGATGAGCAAATGTCATATGAAGAACGTCATTTAAACTATGAACGTTATCGTATTCTTGTTCAAAATGACTTTTTAACAAGTAAGATTCTTTTTTAGTCATCTATCATCTATTTTTATTTAATTAAAATTAAATATATTAAAAATTTTAGTTTCTGAAAGTAAATTTTTACACCAACTTTATCTGGAAGAAAAATTTGGCCCTGTAACTAAATCAGATGCAGATGATGCTAAAAAAAAGTCTACCGCTAATGCTGCTATTCCATACAAGTATAGCGATGAAGACACAATTCAAACTGATGATTCCAGAAAATATTTAGATATAAAGCCTAAAACTGAGGGTTCTGATGAATCTGACGAAGAGAGTGAAGTTGATTTTGGTGAGCATTAATGATCAAAAACTAAAATTGAGTATAAATTGTAACTTAAAAGTTCTGTTTTTTTTTTCAAAGATTTATCAATTGATGTTAGCAAAATTGGTACTGACCAAGCAAATGAGTTGAACTCTACTGCACATGGTTTTGGCATGACTACTAATGATTTTTACAGTTTTCTTAATAATGATTTGGAAGAGGCTGAAAATATTCAATTAGCTCGTTTAGCTGAAGAAGAAAAAGCTATGTTTGCTGTAAGTTTTCTTATTCAAATTAATAATCATTATTCTAATAAACTATTAATTAAACTTAGGTATTATTTTTCATGCATATATATATATATATATATATAGGTTTTTTCCTATAATTTTATTTAATTCATTGAATTAAGTAAAAATTAACAGTGAATTTGTATCTATCAATAAAATTTTAAATTTTGTATTTAGGGCAGAAGATCTAGAAGAGAACGTAGAGCTTTTCGATTAAAAGCATTAGAAGGCAAAGCATTAAGTCCACTCAGGTATTTACTTTTAAAAATTGAATTTATTCTATTATAATCCAGTTATAAATTATATTAATACATTTTTTAGTTATGCTACAAGAAAAAGTCCTAGCTATACTGATTTTGATCAACTATCATCAATGATGACTTCTCGTTCACCCACTCCTGAAAACTCAGGCCAAGTAACTTATATAACTAGTTTTGGCGATGAAGAACCTACGACAAATGACAAATCGAAAACAGGCACAAAGTAATTACTTAATTATAATTATTTTATTTTATTTATATTTATGTTATAGTATACTAAAATTAAAAATGTATCCAATGTTTGTTCAAGCAAACAAATTAGATCAATTATTTTAATTATTTTTTTATAATTTCAAATTTTGTGATTTTAGATCAAAATCTTCAAAAAATCATTCAAGAAAAAAACGGTGTTCACGTTCAAGATCTCCTCGTCGAAAATCTAGATCATTATCTAAGGGTCATAATCGTCGGTATAGATCACGAAGTCGAAACAAATCGGTGTCACCTATCAGGTTTGAAATTATTGTTTATTAATAATTAGATATATTATATTGTAAATTAACTCATAAATAGATTTTACTGTTAATTAGTTAGTGATGATATAATAATTAAATCTTTACAGTCAAAACAATTTTTACTTTAATTACCTTTAACCAGGCTATAGATACTGTCTGACATTGGCCAAATCGGGTGTCTCTGGCCTTGAACACGGTCTCCAGCGGGGTGACATACGTTATCACTTAATAAATATTATCACAGAGAAAAATATATTTTGTTATAATTTTTTAATTTATTTATTTAACAATAAACCAGTGTCAAATAACAATATTACAGTAGCACTTATTCATTTTACTAATATTTATTAAAATACATAATAAATAGTAGTATAATAATAATAAACATAATAAATAATTTGTTTCCATTTTTATAATATCATAACAAATAGGGATACACATTACCAATATCAGATTACAGATACGGTTTTAACTTTAAGAGTCCAAGAGTTCATATCGTAAGGATACAGTAAACCGATCAAGTGGTTGAGTGTCGCTTCTATATTGTTCTGTGCTTTAACAATATATAAATTATTGACTCAAAGTATTATTTTATTATATCATTACAAATCATTCTATTCAGTTTAAGAGTACACTGGACGGTGGACAAAAACTCGTTGTTTCTGTTCATCTCCCCACCTATTCTTACCTGATTGTTACCGAATGATCAATCAGGAGAGTCTTGCAACATAAAGCAGTCATGCTAGTAACATATGTACTCTTAAACTAAACAGAGTAAAGTTATAAACTAATAATCAATTTTCAATGTTCCTTAATATAAGTTTAATTAAAATTTTAAATATATTTAATTTTATAATTTTATATTCTTAAATGAATAGGAACAATGTACAGTTACCAGTTGTTCAAAAACCACCGCCTGTTCAACGGTAATAATAAATCTTCATAGAACCAATATTTTGTGAAATTGTGAAATATTGTCTTTTTTTTTTTAGATATTATGGTCGTAGAGGAAATGACTCATCATCAGAATTAAGTATTTCAGATGATGATGACAAAGATAAAAATAAAAATACAAATAACATTAAACCTCCGTAAGCTGCTTTAATCTTTATGAATACTATTTTTTTTTATTGAAAAACGTATTTATTTCAGATTACCAGATCTCAGTCTTTCTTCTTCCAGCAAAAAAGTCAGTAATTTGTTAATATATCGCAAGAGTACATTAGCATGTTGCGAATAAAAATAAATCAGAATTCTAGGGGATTATGAATTTTAAAACAAATGAAAATTTATAATAATAAATAATCTCTTTAATATTATATTGATTATAGTTTATAGATTTAGATGTAATTGTAACATAATATGTTTACAGCAAGGCTCAAGTGACAGCAAACCAACTCCACAAGAATTAATGAAACGAAAAATGAAAGTTTTGCTTAACAAACAATGTCAGTAATATTACTAATAGTTTACTTTTTTAGTGAAGAAGTTTTTTAAATCAACATTTTATTATATAAATTTTCTTTTTATATGTTAAAAAATATAGTTATTTTATTTATTGTTCAATATATTAAATATCTAATTGGTTTTTAGATAAAGCCGATAAAAAAGCTCAAAGAGAACGAGAACTTAAAATGGAAAGAGAACAAATGGAACGAGAAGAAGAAATTAAAGAATTGTCATTAAAAATGAGAAGAAAGTATGTATTATACTATTATTTATATAATTATTAATTTTTTTTTTATTATTATTTATTTGTTTTAGGAGACGGCAGTTACGTCATCCAGAGAATAGTTCTTCATCATCACGATCTAAATCGCGTTCAAAATCTAGTAGTTCTAGTAGCTCAAGTTCAAGTTCAAACTATTCCAGGTATAATACAACTAAATATTCATAAAAATAAATTGTTTCTGTTAATTGTAATATTCTTATTTATATTCATTTTTAGGTATCGAAGTCGTAGACGTAGATCTAGATCAAGGAGTGGTGGACGTAGGTCTAGATCAAGAAGTGGTGTTCGTCGAAGGTCTAAAAGTGGCGATCGACGAAGGTCTAAAAGTGGCGATCGACGAAGGTCTAAAAGTGGCGATCGACGAAGGTCTAAAAGTGGTGATCGACGTCGTCGATCTAGAAGTGATGATAAAAGAAGGTCTAGACGGAGTGAAGAACGAGATAGATATAGAAGAGATGATAGACGGGATTATGATCGTAGAGATGATTATCGTTACCGTCGTAGCCCTGAAAGGAGAGATAGAAGAGTAGACAGAAGAGACAGTCCAATTAGAAAGGAAATAAAACAAAGGGAGAGTCCCACTAAGAAAGAATTTAAACAGTATAGGGAAAGTCCAGTTAGGAAGGAAATTAAGCAAAGGGAATTTCCTGATCGTAGTAAAAGAGAAAATGTAGATCGCCCAGTTGTCAAAATAACATATGAAGCAAGTCCAAAACGATATGTGTCAAGTACTAAAGTACAACCCAATTTAAAGTGAGTATTGTTTAAACTTAAGTCAATAATTTTTACAATTGCATTAAAAAAAATGTTTAATGTAAAGAAAACAAACTAATTAAATATGTATATATATAAATTAACTATAAAAATAATAAGTTAAATATTTGTCTCTTGTACATTCCAGTTATAAGATTATGAAATTAAAAAATATTAGTTGTCATTAAAAGAAAATAGTGGGTACTACTCTACTGTACATTAGGTGTCGAATAGACCACTATTATTATTTTTTTGTGTGTTAAATTTGAATTCAATGATCTATCGGTCTACACACTAAGTATATTTCATGATGTTTTTTAATATAGCTATTAAAGTCATTTATTTTATATTTTAATATACAGTAGGTTGATACAATTTTTTCCGAAGATATTACATTTTATTATATTATATCTACTTATCATTTTAAAATCGTTAGTTCAATCAAATCATTATCCCGTTATAACAAAAGTCATAGAAGTCCCCTGCCGAAAAGCAGGGCTTATAAAGAGCTTATTTGAATTTTCGTTACAACGAAATTTCCGTTATAACGAGAAAAAATTCGGTCCCCTGGAGTTCGTTGTAACGGGATTTTACTGTACAACAAAATATCAAAAATTGTTTGAGGAGAGATAATTATATAACAGGTGAAGAAAAAGTTGATTTGGCTTTCTGGTAGAATTTTTTTTATGTACTTAGGTTAAAAAAACTTATAAAGAACCTTATAAAAAAATTTAAATTTTGAATTTTTTATAAATCTTGTCAAAATTCTAACTAAATAGTTTTTATTTATAGTATTTTTTTAATCACCATTTATAGAAGAAAACAATTGAAAATTTTATCACAAATAAAAATATAAATATTTGGTGGAGTATTCATGTATCTATGGTTATTCATTCTCACGTTACACCAAAAAAACAATTGATTTTGTTAAAAATTTGATTTACGTAAAAATTCCTGTTTTTTCTTAATTTTTTTTTTTTTGTTCTTTTCTGATTATAAAAAAAAAGTACAGGGAATTTTTATTTTGACCTCTCCAAAGTACAAACCAGATCCAATTATCTATCAGAAACACCACCCCCTATTTTAATATCAAAGCATTTTATTGTTTTTATTTGCGTCATCATTTATTGGATACATGTACACACAAAAAAAAGACACAATTAACCAGGATAATGATCTTAGTATAATAATTCAGTATAATATTATTTTACTATTTTTGTTTTAGGTTATTAGTTTTGTATAAAATAAGTCAGTAATAATCATTATTTATTTATATAAATTATAAATCATTAGATAAACACTTTTTAGTAAATATAACTAAATACAACACATAATATAAATTATAAAGTAAAAATTAGATACTTTTATAGGTGAATAAACAAGAAAGAAAAGAAAATATTATAATAATGAAATAATAAGTTACAAATATAAGTAAAAACAAGGTATAAGTAGGGCTCAAAAGTTGTTAAAGTAACAAATTTTACTGTATGTTTTCAATTTATTGTAAGTCAAGCTAGAAATCTATTTTTATAATGAAGAGTTTAAAAACAAAAATTAAAAAGGCATTTTTCTCAAATTTATATAATTGTATTCGTATTTTAATATTTTATCTAAAAAGTCTCTATTTTCTTTTAATATATATGATTTTATTATTTTATTTTCAGTTATTTTACAAAGTTATTTATTTTTGTTATCTCTATCAACTAGTTATTTAAAAAGAACACGAGTGTATTAATCTTTATTGCACTAGCAATATCATATTATCTTTTATATAAATCAATTTAGTGTAAAACAAAAAAATTCAGAGTATTAAGTAGTAATATTTTATAACTTTCAAATATAATATGTGATATTTTTTATTTTATACTTAGTACATTTTTAATGCATATTTTATATTTATTTGTGCATATTTTGCCATTTTTAGCTCCTTTAACTTCTGAGCCCTAAAAACAAATGATTATATGATCTATTGGATATTACTTTTTAATTGATTTAATGAAAGATATTAGACATTAATTTTTGTAGGCTGTTTATTCACTTCATTTGGTATTCAATTTATAATTTCTTTGAGATGTGTATAAAATATTGATATTTTATATTTGTGTGCATCGCTGGAATGGCGAGATATGGGCCTACCAAGTTTTAAAATTTAAATAATTCAAATCAATTATATTTGCTTCAATGTTTGTACTAATTTATCACGGACAAAAAAATTAATATGATCAAACCCTCAAAACCAGCAGCCCAGATTTTGAGTGGCCCACCGAGCTTTCCTCGGTAGCTTACCAGACCAATCCAGCCCTGTTTGTGTGGTACTTGTGGACACACAAATTTTAAACTCTACAATACTGTTGGGGGCATGAATCAATTCATTTAAAAGTTTCGAAAAAAATAAAAGATCAATTAAGGTTCTTTTGTTTTTCGAGTATATTAATTATTAACATTATTAATGTGTGTTATTCTGAAAACTTTCGTCTGTATCAATTTGCTTATAGCTCATCAATTTACAATATTATCTTGCACTTTTTCAATCTTTTGAATGTCTGCATTATTGCTGGATTCCACGTATACCATATTGTAATTGTGAAAATATTAACAATGTTATAATATATATCTTAACTGCGGTTAAATTTATTCTTTATATGTCTTTTTACAAATCTTGACATTTGTTTAGATTGGTTTATTATATAACCTAAATGTATCTTTAAATATAGTTTGCTATTTAGAATGACTACAAGATTTTTATTGAATTTGGGTCCATTATTAGTTTACCATTCACATCGCTATTGAAATAAATGTATTGTTTTGTTTTACGATATATTTCTTTTCTTTTTTTTTAATATGATATTTGTTGGATTTACATTCACGTCATTAATTGTGTATCGATTGGGGAAACAATTAATATTATATAAATTATTGCAATCCTCATTAGTACATAACTAATTGTATTTCATCTGCATAAATTACATGTTACAGTTCTCAGGTACAAAAATCATTTAGATAAAAAGCTAATATACCTGATAATAAAACTCCATCTTGCAAATATCTTGAAGTTGGATGAGTAGGTTTAGAAAGCGTATTAATTTACTCTGTCGCTTAAAATGAATTTGAACAAATTAAGTATATTTTTATTGAGACCTATAGTTTTAATTTTTTGGATAATTATGTTGTAATTAACTCGGTCATATGTTTTGCTCAGATTTGTGTATGTTAAGTTTACTTTTTTATTTTCAATAAATGCTTTATTAATGGAATTGGTGAATTTGAAAAAGATTGTTGACTGTTGATTTGCGATATTAGTTTATAACTATAATTAGTTTTGAATCTGGTTTTAATTTCTTCATAACTAGTTTTTAAAATAATTGCGTGAATTAATTTTAAATTGTAATAGGTCGGTAATTATCAGTGTTTTATTTTGATCTGCTTCTGTGTTAAGATGTATATCTATTATTTTCTAAATATTTAAAAAAAATTCTTAATTTTTCTGTTGATTAAAAAGTAAATGGATTAGTGGTTATTATTCTATTATTTTTATAAACTGAATTACTAATGTATTTAACTCATTCGTCAATAAATTTAACGCTTTATTCTTAATTTGTAAATTATTAAGATATATGTATTAATTTTTTTTTTTTTTTCAGGCCACTTGTAGATTATGATTGAGTGCTGGAAGTGAATTTAAGGTTTATTTATCGGGATTAAAAGTAATCAATAATATTAAAATTCTTGTAAAATATTAATTTTAAATATTTTGTTAAGCAAGAATATCAATTCTTAATCTAACTATGACTTAATTTGTACCATTGATTTTATTATTTTAACTTTTTAAATAAACTTTTTGAGTTTATTCTTTTTAAATTGTATAAAAATATCAACCTCTAACGTTATTAGCTTAATACAAACAAAGAAAAGGTATACCATTAATATATTATTGTCGATACATGTAATTTGATACAAGTTATAACCATTGATGATGATAACTGATGAGTCGTTGTTAAGAGTGACCAAGCAATAATGAAATAATTGCTTGTTTAATATCACATCATAAGTCCATAAATGAAGAAATTAAATAATATATATTGTCTTAGCATTGTCAATGATGGTGATGTTCTTTGTCAGTGTGATTATGGATGGGCAAACCATTTAAACAACTAAATTAATCATCATTCAAATATTATCACATGGCTAATTATTGCATTTTTAATACATATTTATTATTAAACATAACAAACATACTTATCAGTCTTATATTTGATTTTTAAATTACATTTTTGAAATCCCTGTAGTTCAGTGATTTTATTTTAACTCGCTGCTTCCCACAAAGTTATCTCCTTTTATTAGGCCTATTAAAATAAATTTTAAACTCAAAACAAATTGTATGATATGTGTTACACATGAAAGTTGTTAAAATAACAACAAATGTTATAATATGTTTATACATAGGGGTACATTGTATCTGTACATGTGTTATGGTAATTATATTTATACTAATATAAATTATGATAAAATTTCTTCCTTCGTTAAACTTTTAAATAAATTTAATTATGCTATTATTATAATATCACAATATTAGATATTGTAATACCATTGATTATAGATTAGTCTATTCTATGCGATCAATGGTAATACTATATCTCTGATCTCTAGTCTTAGCAAAATAGTAAACAACTAATTATTTACCACCCGCTCTTACAATTTCAGCAGAGCAGCTGCTCCAAAACAAAATTATCAACGCATAGTCACAATCCTAAATATACAATGAACATTTACAAACATTTTTACAGTAGAGTATATTTTTTTAATAATTACATTTACACATTAATATTTTATCAATGTTTAATATTATTATTCATTAAATTATAAAAATAAATATATATATATAAATAACAGTATGGAGAAATACTATCTAAACAATATACTAGAAATATATTAACTGGATTATGATGCTCCTATTTTTTTTATTATATGTTGAGTGTAAATATTTGAGAAAATATATTAATGTTGAAGACATCATAGAGATTAATAATTATTAAACTTTATTAAACTATTCATATTAAAAATAAATTGTTATTTTTCATTAAATTAGGTAGCTCAAGAGTTCTATCAAGGAAAAAATATACTTGTTAGTAATTATTTAGTTTTAAAAATAAAAACGAAAATTGATTTTGTTGATGCACATTGAGACAAAATATCGTTTAAAATTTAAAATTAATGATTGACAAACATGAGTAGATATTTTTTTCACCTCAACTCTTATATTATGTATTATACATATACATCAACTTCAACAATTAATAATAATATAATTTGTACAAAATACAACCCAAATCAAATAATAATTAAATTAAAACAGTCAACATATCAGGCTGTGAAAATATATTAATAATATGTTATATGTTATACGTTATCCTCCTAATTGTGTCCAACTGTAAGATGCTTGCTGATATGCAGTGTGTTCGTCGTCCTGGCCAGAACTATAAATAGGGACACACTTTTTATGATTGACTTGTGGCTTAACAAAATAACAAGCTGTACATTGACATCGATTGATTGGTTCTCTTTGACCTCCGTACTGAGATAACCAATCATCGGATGTTGTTGTATTATAATTCTCGTGGTGAGAAAAATTCAAACTACTTTCTACATTAAAAAAACAAAACAATATTATATTAAATATTATTTTTGTATGAGAGTATTAGACTAGGGTTTATGATAGTGTATTATACCGTATCCAAGTGCTGGCTGATAAACATCTTGATGTTCTCTTCTATCCTTTTCCTCAGCTTTGACTTTAGTGTCTTTAAACGCCTTCGCAAACGGATTATATTTGATTTTAAGTTTGGTCACCTAAAGAAATTACTTTAATGTATAATGGTTCAAATAATTTCCAACATAATATTTCTAGCAATTGTAATAGGTATATTATATTCAATTAAACCAACTACACTAATGTGTACCTAACCTAACCTGATGTATCACTAGATCAATCGAATCCAATAGAATGGATGTA
Organism: Rhopalosiphum padi; assembly: GCF_020882245.1. Taxonomy (NCBI): domain Eukaryota; kingdom Metazoa; phylum Arthropoda; class Insecta; order Hemiptera; family Aphididae; genus Rhopalosiphum; species Rhopalosiphum padi. Next base: position 22,489,364 of record NC_083597.1, on the reverse strand, counting down.
GAAGTAGAAAATCATAAACCTCTATTAGTATGAATGACTATTACAATAATAAAATACCTATACCTATAACCTATATAATATATATTTAACAAAATAAGCTGAACAATAAGGTAAATTAATGAAATTAAAATAATAGATAGAGTAGACTGAGTAGAGACCTCCTAATGGGGTACTTACTTGTTGTAATATACTATGATTACTATGTAAGTATTAATTGTTAGTAAGCCGGTATATTTATAACTGTTTTGTACAATATGTAACATTCCTTTTAAATGACTAATGGACTTTTAGGTACCAAGTGTTGATAATTGATAGGTTTATTTAATTGTCAAATAGGTACTCAAGTTACTTATATGATAAGTTTTAATTTTTTGCTGTTACCTACCTCTTCGTTTTGATATGCTGTGACTGCCATAAATCTGGTTTGAGGCATTGCAAAAATTTGAACATCATCCGGATCTCCAACTTTGACTATATGAAGTTTAGTCTCATATTGATGTAATGAATTTAAGTGAGTCTATAAAATACAATACATTATACATATCAAGAAATAAGTAGTCGATCGATTTCATTAAGGCTATAATTCTTTAATTTACCCTTCCAAATAAAAAATCGTGTTTTTTATGCAATGTTCTTTATCACTTTATGTACTTATACATAATTAAGTAATAATTAATAAGCCTATATACTATATAGGTAGGTTACATAATGTTCGTTTAATAATATGATGTAAAAATGTACCAAATATCATTTTTTCTTTAACAGTAAAACCGTTCTTGTCTTCCAGATTCACGTGACTAATAGTCAGAATTAGAAAATAAAAACATTTCCTTCGCATTATTTTTACTATACAAAAACTTTTAATATGATAAATGTCCAAAAATGAAGAAAAAAATCATTTACAACTAACCTGAAATAGGTATTCAAATACACGACTACCCGAGTGTTTCTTACTAGTTACTAGGTATATATTACACGTTGAAGGGTAAATAATTAAATAATAATTACAAACTACCTAGAGGACTTTCGGTTTTATATTTTATAATATTAAATATTAAGTATAGATAGCGGTATACCTGTCCCGGGTTATCCGGTCTGTTGGTAAGTTTAATTTTAGCAAATGAAATCGGTTGATCCATCCAATGTTTGCCAAAATTTGGTGACTCCGGGTGTTTATAAAACGGATTCTTTGTAGCCGGGTCCGACGTGGTAGTCGGCGACCACTCGCTGTTTATGTACTTCCATCGTTGTCCAACCACTTGTACAAACTCTAAAAATACAGTGTACATATCTCCCGGACACAACCCGGTAACTTGCGTTTTAATCACCGGGAACATTCTCCTATAAGATATACAGTTGTAAATTATAGTGAATATATTTATTTTTTTGGTTACAATTCAATTCAAAAGTAATAATAATAATAATAGAAAAAAAATTTTCGTTCTTTCGTATATAAATTCTACATTCCATTTATTTTAAATAATGAATAAATATAGTATTATATATTATTGTGACTTGTGAGTACTGAGTTGCAATGTGATTTTGATTTTATATATATTATATAAGCTGGTACAGTGGTACCTACTACTTAGTAATCTGTCCAGTAAAGGTACTCATTAGTTAGATATTACTCATAATGGTTATACACGAATACATGATTGGCATAAGTAAAAAATCACCAATAAACAGTGGCGTATTTATGCTGAGGTCTCCAAGGCATGTACCTATACAAGTTGGGGAACACAAGACCTTTTAATGCTTTAATCCTTATATTAAAAAAAAAATACTAAACATTTTTTTTAAACTATTATATTGAGTATAATTTGATTTAAAATATTTAAAAAAAATTTTAGTATCAGACTCTTTTTAGCATCAATATCTAATAATTTAATTTCTGTGTTTAAGAAGGGCCCCATCTCTAATATACTCTATTATCTTAGGGCCACCAAGTTTCATACTACACCACTGCCAATAGTTACACAATCTTAGAGTCTTATACTCTTGTGCCCTTATGAGTTATGAGTGTCTTAGTACAAGAAAAATATATTTGTATCGTACTATACTACTATCGTCTATCGTGTCACATGTAAATATATGGATCCCAACAAAAATTGTAAATCTGTTTTGCGTTATCCCCATCGTACCTACTTGATTTTCATATTACATAAAAAAACTATATCTAGATAAGTCAAATAATAGGATAACAACAATATTGTTGTTGGTGCTAATTTTTATTTGGAGATGTATAAAGCTCGCATAGCACCTTTGAGATTTGTACTATTATTTGTATCTGTGAAATTATACTTATGGATATTAAAAAAATATAAGCTTCTAAATAAGATATTTTATATTAATGTCATTGTGTATTAATAATATTTAAAAAAAATTGATACTAATATAGTAGGTAATATCATATAATGTATGATATATCATTATTATATATTTATAATATATAATATATAATATAATATATTATAATTATATGATATTACAGTTAAAAAGATAGGTACTTACATAGTGTTGTCAACCTATTTAAGTATACCAACATTATTTAACGATATACCTAATTGATTGATTTTCCATTTAACTATATTCAAGTATAGTATTCCTACATAAACGACAATTTACAGCATAATACTAATATTATTACATCTATAAATAGAAAATCCGGAATATTTAATATTTACTTTAAAAAAATAACTATTCTGACATAGCTGTTAGCTGTATTGGATTTAAATGAAAAATATAAATTAATGTATTTGCATGTCTAACAAAAAAACGATTATTAAATTAATTTTTTTAATTTTGATTAAATCCCTCTACATTAGTATTGTTCTAAATTCACTTCTGTTCTCAACATTTTTTTGTGTACCAAGATTTATAAATTTGTTTTTCTTTAATTTGTTATAAATATTATAATAGGAATAAAAATCCATATAAATATCGTAAGATTTCACGTAAGAGTGCACGCGTATACACTACACATCATACAATTATAATAAACAAGACACTATAGTTTAAAGTTAAGTAATGTCTTTTTTTTTATTTTTTTTAAATATTTGTAAATAATTTATTAATAGATATTATACGAACTCACCTCCCTGTTTTTGTGACAATCATTTCATTATTGATGGCTAAAAATTCGGACCAAAGTTGAGCATCCAACAATCTTGATCGCACTTGATGCCTTTTGCCCCAAGTCAAGTTCTGTAATTCGGCAGTAGTCATTTCTCTCGAATTAATATTCATTTTTTGTTTTTGTTTTCTTGATACAAACACAATTGGACCAAGAATTATTCAATACACGAAAACACAATTAACAAGTAACGCACATTTTTGTTTCTCACATTAGTGTTGTCTCGTTCACACCTGAGTGCCCAGTGACTGGGCAGGTAAAATTTTAGAAATTTTCGAACGGTCCCACCGACAGAAATGACTTGGTGGTCAGTAGGTGGAGACTTCTTTTATTTTATTGCACCCATTATAGTACATTATACCAATTGTTTGTTGTAAACGCGTGCGTTTTATTGTTGTGTGAAAAGAGATATATTATTATTCTTCATCAATGGGTACCGCTCAAGTATAATATATCCTTTGGGTCTGTGAATTGTGATCAATTTACACCTTAAACATTGCTAAGAATCGTGATACTTAAATTAACACTGATGCTATAATATATTTTTTTTAAATACAAATTATCTGCACTTTAATAACATTACGCGATTATTATTAACACCAAGGTATCTTGATATCCACGAGCTACCTATAAAGTATAAATTATAGGTATGTATGATTTTCCGTTCAAAATATATTTTTAATTAAATATATAGATTTCTGTAATATTTTTAAATCTATAGGTATAAATTACTACAAAATTGAAAATGCAATCATACTGATGACTCGAGGCAAGATTTGTATATTCTAAATAATGTTATTATTAATATTTTTAATAGTATTTACCTAAAAAAAAAAGTTATAATAATTTTTCATCCATTTATAATAATTAATATAAAACAAAACAATTTTCAAAAATAATAAAATAATTATATTATTATATATTATGATTTGTGTTTTATAACAAGAATGACGTAAATAACAAATTTAATACAATTTGTATTGTGTTCTAAAAGACCAACGTTCTATACGTTCACTTTAGAATCTCTTGAAATTATAAATTAAAACTATAGTGACATAGTGTTATATCTAAAAGAAATAAACTAATAATATTTAATGTGTTTTATATAAGTGCCTACAATTCTATATTCAATTTTGTGAATTATTTGATCAATGAGTGTGGTATACAAAATGTACATACTAAATTAATACTGATATGGTTACTATTTTACTAACAATACGATCACTAAAATTTTAGTATTATACTTGTACTGTCTTTTATTAGTTTTTATTGTCCGATTAAAAGAGATATTCATTAACATTATATAAGTATGCATTTTTAAGCAACATAAAATTTCATACATATAGATAAGTTGCAAAATGAAACGTTGAAAAAAGATAACTCAAACAATCAAGCCATATACATAAAAAACTACCATAGTCTGAGTAAAAATATGTAAACACATATTAATCTTGTCTCTATAATATGGAATGATTGATATTGCACATACTACTTGGCCATATATAAATTGTACTTAAGTATGTGTGATGTATGTCTATTGTCTATTGATAAACATAGGTGATGATATTATGCTATACGTATATTGTATATACATATTATTGTTTTTCTTTATAATTCATCAATAATTATAATTCAAGTCACAAAATTCCATAACTGATAAAAGTGAAATTTAATAAATATTAAATTTATTGATATATATAGGTACCTAATCTATATTATATACCAAAAGAAATATTTTCAATACCGTGTACATAAAATTAAACATTATTCCAATCTTTTCTGGGAATCAGTCGTAAATTGCAATGCATTCTTAGAAAGTTATGTTATTAAAACGAATAGACGCATATTTTTCGTATTGTAGTATATTTATATTATAAAATCAATTATTTTGTTATGTCATTTTATGTAGGTAATGGACCTTGTAATACTATTTACTATTATATTACAGTGTTTTAATTTTATTATGTTTGTTTTTACATTAAATTTTTGTTTCTAAACACATATTACATACAATAAAATATTTTAATTTATAATATATTCATAATGACCCGTTCAAACCGGAGAATAAATGACTACCTACTTCAATAATCGACCACTAATCTACTGTTAGGTATTCGCACAGATATTATTATATTATATTGCTGTAATGTTAGTAGAATATAATATTTCCTATAGGGTCACCTTATCCACAATAAACGATTATACTTATACTGCATATTATTACTCATTAATATTTATTATCTAGTTAGATAACAAATTATATTATATCATTATTTAATTTTTAGAGTATATGTATAAGAACCGAATAAGTAAATTTGCAAAAATGAATTTCTGCCCTAATACTACGATAAATCGTATTTCGTATAATATGCCTGTTTACATATTAATATATTATTTTCTTGTATTATATATTGATTTGGTAGTGAGTGAGTTGTGAATACATTTAGTATGAATAAGTTTATAAGTTGAATAAAGTGAAACATTTTTTAATTATTTTGTAAACATAGAGAAGGCGTAACTGCATAAGATAAACAAAATAGCCTTTCACAACTCACCTTGGCGATAAATTCTATTCATAGGAACTTTCAACTCATACATAATAATATATAGGTACACGCAGTATAATATACATCGTTTTTCACCGTCTCCTCAAATCTTTGAAGCCCGTCGCCCGTGTCTTTATAGGAACTACGTTGCAGGATATTTTCGCCCCCTCCGCAACCCGTACAATAACCACAATAAAGCTGCCATAACAATAATTTGGATGACTGGATCGCATATAGCAGTTTCCGCAGTCCGTTGTATCAACCTTTTAGTGAGGTGCTTATATACACACATAATATATGCGAGTTGTACGTGTACGCCGTACGCACATACCCCACGTGTGGTCCAATCGTTTATCCTTTATGTTCGGGATTATGTTATTGTATGATATTATTGTATGTATACAGACGTCCCCGACCACGGACTAAGACGTATAAAATAATTACACGAGAGTACGAGACGTTAGTTCCTTTTGTCGGCAGGTGCATCTCTGTGTACACGAAAATACGAAATGATTCATAAACGCGCTGCGGGTTCGATATATACACACGCGACCATAAAACCATAAACATTGCCACACGAAAACACGACTTAAAACCGTATACGATGCGGCTACTACCACCGTCCATCAATATATTATATATACAGAACACGATTACACACATTTAGTGTAGTATTATTACAGTAGGTACCTATATATATAACTAGCACTGCAATAGTGCAATCAGTAGGTATATATATTGGTAAATATAGTAGGTATAGCTGGAAAGGTAAGCACAATATACAGTATACGTACGTGTGTACACAAAACCAAGCCTAATATAATATTAAGACTTTGCAGGCCACAGCGTACCGGAAATTAATTCAGTATATAGTCCAGATATATAATATATCCTGGAATCCTGTTGAACTTAATCATTTTCAACAACTTTTTCTTTATCTATATTGACTATTCTTAAAAAGTAGGTAATATTTTTTTTTCTATACTTTTATAGGTATATTTGGCAGAAATATAGCTGATGGAGGAAGCCTGGTTCTTTGCCATTTTTTCCTAAAGATTAACAACTTTTAGTATTACAGTAATATTATTTTTTTTATAGTATTATTAATTTATACATTTTATGTATATGTATTATGTATATATATTTTTGACTTCATAATTGTTAAATTATTGGTATGTCAATGTCAAGCTGGCTTACAGAATTAGTATTATACAATTAAACTTATAGACAATTTTGATCAGTTATGACTTACGACTTACGAGTCTTTGATATGGTAAATGCCAAATGGATTTTCCCGCCGACTGTTAGGTTAGGTGTGATAGGACATTTCCGACATTTTTGATGCGGACATCTTCCCCTTATTTGTTTTTTTTTTTTGAAGTGAACTACCTATTTAATAATATTACAGTAAAACCTCGATAAGACGAAACTTCGGTAAAGTAGTCAGTAGAAACCCTGGTAATACGGAAAATTTCTTTGATACTTTTTTTCAAATTTCATTTTTTTGAACCCAGTCAAAACGGAAATCCTGTTAACACGGAAAAATTGCACGGTCCTAACTCCTAAGTGATTCTGTTTTATCGAGGTTTTACTGTATTTATTATTTAATATGAAATTTTTTTTTCAAATAAAATATGTACATTTTTTTTTCATAAATATAATAAATTGTAATTATAAATATAATAGGTAGCTAAAAGATTGTCTACATCAAATATAATTAATAATTAATAAAAAATGGCTAATAATTCACAAATAAAAATGATACATTTTGAAGTGCTATAATAATAGTATACTAAAAAAAATCAAAGTACCTATACAGAAGAAAATGTTTACAGGATAAACCTAACGTTGATTTGACATACGTAAACTACGCCCAGATGACTTTTTTTTTGTAAACTCTGCCCGACAACTTGAAGCTCGGTATCCACCTGAAGTATGGGACTCAAGCATTTCACTTTAATTCTAGTTTTTATACAACTCATCCAAATATTTTCATGTTCATAGAAAAGTTAAAAGAAATTCAAATAGAAACATATATGATATATCAAACTAAATATAGTATAAATGAACCCTTTAAACAGGCACAGCGCCCAGCGGGTGGCGAGGTGGGGCTCTAGCCCCCCCCAGAAAACAGTTCAGTCCCTCGCCAGCCCCCCCCACTGAAAAATATGTACGATATATATAATAAAATCATAAAACATTATAAATTATAATAATTGAATTAATATGAAGTTCGAACAAACAACACAGTGGCGCCATTTGAGGGGAGTGGCAAGGTGGGCATTTGCTCCTGTCTGATTTTAAAAGCAGCCCAATTGGCCGTTGTCCGGTTTTTGCGATTTAACTATTATTATATTTTATTAATGAAAAAACATGATTATTTTTATAATATTTTCAGAAAATATTTTACAGTCTAACTAGGTACTAAAAAATTATTGTCACAATGATACATTTTTAATTAATTGATAGTTGGAATAAATTTATATTTAGATGTATGCGGTACGTGCATGCATGTTTTGTGTGAGCGTGTGTGTGTGTTTGTGAAGAAAAAAGAAGTAGGAACACAATATTGTTGTACGCACAACAATAATAATAATTAATATCATAATCCCGTATAGTTTTATTTTTAAAATCTACAAATTCTAAAATTCTAAAATCAATAATCGATTGACACTCTTATTTATCCTTGATCTCAGTTCTCAGATTTCAGTTAACTTGCGGCAGTCGTATATCACAATTCACAATAAACTATTATTTTGTTAATTTAGTTCAGTTTCAGCAGGTAACCGCTTATTCTACATATTATATTAATTTTTTTTCGTGACGCGTGTTTTCATTATTCTTTTGATATAGACAAAATATTTCTTAAAATAAAATAAATGGGTGGTGCGGCTAAAAATCATCGTGCAAATAAAAATAAAACTACAGCAAGTCGCCCAAGAATCAAAAACAATTACTGGAATGTTTAATGAACAAACCAAACCTGAACCAGTTATGAAGCAATAAAAAGTAAAAAAATAAATATAACATAAAAATATAAAATAATATTAATTTCTAAATTCGATTTTATGTACCTATCTTTTAGATTGAAAAAAAGAATTTACCTATTATTCAATAAATTAATATTTTTCTTAATTAATAAAAATTGTTATACTTAATAGTTTACACAGAGTTTTAATTGGTATAGGGTTGTACAATTATTTTTATAAAATAAATATAAATATAATAAGTCTATCACACGTTGTAACATGACATATTCAGTGTCGCATTTAGACATTTTGTGCCCCGGTGCAAAAAAAAAATTGGCGCCCCCTTAAGGGGCCTACCCACGAGAAATAGATCTTAACTAACCTTTAAGATGTTGAGCAAAAAAAAAGAATGAGTACTTTTTTTAAATATATTGTTGAATAATTGCAGATCCCCTCTCCTTCTGCTGATACATTGAATTCATTTGAATGTATGTAACTTAAACCCTGCTTATTATCAGGGGCGCCAATTCAGCTTTAAAATAGGGCTGCCAAATTATTGAGTAGTCCAAATTTATCTACCACATCAGAAGATTGTAAAAATATTGAAATTTATTACTGTCTTAAAAGATAGGGCGCACGACATTCTTTATACATTTTAGCCTATTTGTAGAAGTCTCACAACCAGCCTACACACTCTTACTTTGAATCTTGATTATACTGTCATTGTGTATAAATATAAATCATACATTTAACTTAAGAACCTCAATTTATAATGAGTAATAATGACTATTATCATTCATTAAAATCAAATTTTTGATTATACAAATAAAGCTGTAAGCAATATATTATATAAAAAAAAAAATCAATGTAAGCTATTAGCATGCAGTTATTTGTATCATTACATTATTTGAAGTTTGAAATTAAGAGTTTTTAAATAATTAGCAAAATGAATAATGTAAGATTGATTTTTACAAATTTTTAATAATTTATATTTATAAATACTTAACAGCACCGTATGGCGAATAGTAAATTAAATAGTAGTCGCATTAATATCACTCATAAGTACCTACTACCAGTACTAACCACTGTAGTCACTACTCACTAGTCTGTGACTAGAAACGCCGAGTTCGTTGACAAATAAGTAATTAATAATAATTGTATTTTTGCAAGAAAAGGGCACGCCCCGTGCGATAACAAAATATGCTGTATTATTATAAATAACCCAAGTCTATTGACATAATCACAACAAATTTGGGATATTAATAACTCTCGATCGTTGATAGCTATATTGATACAAATACATTAGTTGTTTAAACTTCAAACACCATAATACACTAACAATTAACATTATAAATATTATATATTATATAATACTGTTATTAAAATAATTTCAATTGTAAAAGTTTTAATTTTTACAAATGAACAAATTTCTGACCAGAAAATTTTGGCGCCACCAACATACTGGCGCCCGGGGCAGTTGTAGTCAGTGCCCCCCCCTAAATGCGGCCCTGGATATATTATATATTATACATAGAAAAATGACTAAAATACATTACAAATGCAACGTAGATAATTAAATACATACATAGTCGAATTGATTATAGGCATACATAAAAAATAATTATAAAGTGTCAAATACATTATTAGTTCCCGTGAATGTGCTAAATTATATTTACATTAAAATACATAAGACATAATCGAAATAATAATTTAATTTGAATAACCATTGAAAATAGTAAATACATTATTTATACTTTGTACAGACCACAATCAAGAGTCGCTCAGAAAAACTATGAGATCTCCGAACTTTTGTCTGATATTCAAAATGGTCGTCAGGGCGATTTTGCCACGGCGGTGACCGACGATATTCTAAACAAGTTTATTTGTCAATTATACTCCCAAGACGTGTATACACATCTTCACATTTCCTCGTTAAAAAATGGCTTCTTAATTCACCGATATCAACGCGTTCTTGGACTACGCGTTTCAGGAGCTTCAAACAGTTCAAACCATCCAAGAATGAAGACCAGATCACAGAAATCGAAAATATCATGATTGAAGTTGATAAGTCCACTAACGAGTCTGCTGAAGAATCTGCCGGATTCTGCCGACGAGTACGCTGACTCATTGATTTGCGATATCGTCGAACATATTTTGTTGTCGTCGGTGTGTGGACCGCCGGCTGGCGGCGACGCGCCACCCGACGTCGCGCTGCAGCAGGACGTCATCGATAACTCCTGTACACTAGGAACGCCTGCCGCAGTCGACGAAAACTGGCCGTCAGACGACGGGAACCTCGCGGAGGACCGCTACGTGATATCGGAGCCGGCCAAAGGACCGGAAGTCAGAAATAGTTATGACGAGATCGTGGGCTGGCTTCGCCTGGATGAATGCGCCGTTTTGCCACGGCGTGGCTGAGCGTGAAGCGCTTTGTGTTGGGAGCGTGCTGCATCCGGTGTAGATAGCGTCCCGGAAAACTGGCCCCCTAGGCCGGATACATCGGTCGCAGGATGACGGCGACGATGATTGGGGGGGGAGGGTACGAGAAAGTGCACTGACGGTGCTGGCGGTATGTCGCCCGAGCACATTCTCCGCGGTCACCTGCGGGCGCGACGGGTTCGCGGTCGCCGTAATGCGGTTGACCCTCTGACGGTTGTGCGGGCACCCGGACGTTCGGAACGACGGACGACGGCGACGCGGTGGCTAGTGATGGTACCGACGCGGGCAACGATTCCGCCCAGACGGTACCGATGACGGCAGCGGTGATGATGACGACTCGTTATGGCGGCGACGGCGACTCAGTTCGTGGGGTGAGTTTATATGCAGAGGAGTTAGGAACGCAGACGTCAGCGGCGCCGGACTCGCGGAAACTCGTGGTTTCGGGATTCGGCGGCGCGTGTGATTCCGACTGCGGCGGTCACCGGACGCGGCTGACGAGAGGAAATCTAAGGAGAGTATCAGGTCGCGAGAATGTGCAGAGGCGACTACTAACTCGCGATATTTTGCACCGAATACGCCATCTCGTATCTAAACTGCATTTATACTGTAACATAGAATACCTACTTAAGTAATATTTTAAGTGACGGTCTTATTATGTACTTATTTAAGTTATATGGATCATGTATGAGCATTAATATTTAATTCTTGGTATAAATTAGGTATATATTATAAAATAATATATATTTTACAGTATTAATCATACTACTCATACTAAGGTAAAGGTAATATAATATAATACACAATAAAAAAATAACAATATGAACAGTTATTGTGGACAAATACATTAAGAAAATAATCAATAACAATATCCGAGTTTTAATACACACATATGAGTAATAAAACCACTGAACTAAATATGTACTTAGTGCAGTGAAGGCGTGAACTATCTAGTATCTACTTCTAATACTTTAAGTTACAATCATGGTCCATAAAATATATTCAACACTGCAACCATGGTTAAAAATAAAAATAATTTTGCCGCCAAAAATCGTTATCAATTTAACCTAAAAAAACTGATAGATTACAACAATTAACAGAACACAAATCGAATCTCAGGATTTTCCGTTAATTTTGTGTTTTCAATATATTATTATTATTTTATGATTTCAATTCGTAAATATTACGCATGTTTTTAATTTCACTTTCACAGTTTCACTTTTAAGCTCTATTCCATTAAAACTGAATGTACTACTTGTAATTTATTTGTTTCTATCTATATTACCATTAAAAACATTAAACAATGGCTACCAAACAACAGAGTCAAAACGCCATCACTCTCAAAGGGTCTGCGAAATTGGTTATGGACTATTTAAGTAAGCATAATATAATAATAATTATTATTACTATTAAGATTTTCTACTTGATATATAATATAGCATTATGATTTCATTAACCTTTCATTCTAGATTTTGGAATTAACAGTATTCTTTTTCAACGGGGTATTTACCCACCGGAATCATTCAAAACCGAAGAACATTTTGGTCTATCAATTCTTGTGTCAACCGACAATAAAATTCAACAGTTCCTACAACCTGTTCTCAACCAAATGAAAGGTATGTGTTTAATTAATATAGCGGTTTGTGGTTGAAAATATTGATTATTTTTACAAAAATAATTTATTTTAGCTTTATAGTACATATGACGTGTAGTATCTATCTTACCAACTCATAAAATAGAATACTTGAATATATTTAATAAACAAATCACTTGGTAATTTGATAATAACAATATAAATGTTATTAGATATATTATATGTACCTCAAACATTCATCTAATTTAAAGTGACACTTTGGGTAATGGATTTCCATAATCCTTCCATTTGAATCAAGTTAGATATTGTGGGTTACCTTTTAGGGAAAATTATTAATTCTTCAAAAAGTTAAATATTTTGTTTTTTATATAAACAATTAAATCAAACATTTTGTACCTAGTATATAATATTATATACTATTTCTTGAGATTAGAATTGTATTTCAAATAAATTGGGTTGTAGTAGTTAAAAGTTATATAGATATGCAAATTAAAAATAACAAAAATATTTACAAACTATACCCAGGTAAAATACAAATTGATAAAATAAAGTTAAATAATAGTTAATAATCAAAAAATAATATAACTTGTACTTAAATGAATTCTATTCAAGATTATTTTTTCATTCTTAACAATTTGTATTTATGAGTTAAAAATTAATATTAAGTTTTTTTTTAGATTGGCTATTAGAACAAAAAATTCAAAAAATGTCAATGGTTATATCCAATGTTAACACCAAAGAAGTAATGGAACGTTGGGATTTCAAATTGCAGTATGAAGGATCTGGCGATTCCAATCCAGACTCTGTTGGAAATAAGGAGTTATCAATAATCCAAAAAGAAATTAGAGATGTATTAAGGCAAATTTGTTCTACTGTTAGTTTTTTACCTTTACTTGACTGTCCATGTGCCTTTGACTTGCAAATATACACTAAACCTGATGTAGATGTACCACAAGAATGGGCTGAAACTGCTCCTAGTTATATTGCTAATTCTCAAGAGTTACAGTTGAGATCATTTTCAACTTCATTGCATAGAATGGATACTGTTGTGAGTTATAAAGCAGACTTTTAAAATGAATGTCTGTCAATAAATTGATCAAATTAATTAAGTTTTTATGCTAATTTTTGTATAAATTAATTGTATTGTTTATACTACAAATTTCAAGTTCAGTGATAAATGATTTTTATATTTAAGAAGCTAATATTTTTTTATAAACTACTACTTTAGCTAATCATAAGTTAAATAATAATTGTTTTTGTTTATCCCATTAAACTATTTTTTATAATCACAATATTGTAAATTATTTTTTACTTTGGTTTAAGTATCTCCTTACTCTATCCTATAGTATTAGATAATCAATTTGTATTTTATTTTTAATATTATTTTGTTATTATATTTTTACTTTAAAGTAGTTTACATTAATAGTAAAAATATAATAGAGATATATTATTATATAATATATTTATAAGATAAGGAAATATACATTTGTTTGTAATATTTTTATTTAATAGTATGTGTTTATAATTCTATAATGGTATAATTACAACAAAAATTTAATTTTTATATTATACAATTATTTATATGTATAATAATATTTTTGTTACATGATGTAATAAATTTAATGTGGATTTTCTATATTGAACCATATTAATTTACAAAGAAATGTATATTGTTTTTACAAGTGCTAATGATTAAAATTGAAAATTTAATCGTTATGATTAAGTAAACCATAAATTAAGTATATTAAAAATATTTAAAAAAAAAATTAAAGCAATACGCTCCTAATCGAGCTAATCTTATAATAAGTCATGTACATCATTAATTAAATAGGTATGTTTTTTACTATCACTACATTATTAAATGACATTTAATGAATAAATGATAAAAGTATTATATTAAACATAGTAATCTAAACTATGTAATTTCAGACTTAACTCTTATTTATCAATACATTCCAATATGTTGCTCAACAAAGATTTATTTTTATCATAGAAAAATCTAGTTTCTTGGATTTTTTAAAAAATGTTAAATATTATAATACATTTTTTTTAATTTTACTCATTTTTAGATATTTTTAGTAATTATATACTTTTAGTGAAAAAAAAAAGGACATCCCCCTCTGTGTTTAGTGTATACACCACTGAAAAATTATATACTTAAGAGTATGTAGTATCCGCATATGTTGTCTCTGTCTTACACATGTATGACCATTGATTAAAAATACATATAAATTGATTATATATTATATTTATAACCAATGGTAGTATAGTACCTATGTCCTATACACAGTATGTTATGAAAATGTATATTAATTAATATGATAAACGAAGTAGATAGGTATGAAGGTATAAATATTAATAAATAAGAGGTCACACACATCTGCTTAATGTGTGGTTTTTTTTTTTTTGAAAAAACATTTCATGCAAAATATTTTTTTTTAGTGTTTTTGTCAGATCTTTGAGTAAAAACACCCAATTATAAAATTATTATAGGGAATAATGTTTTTGACTATATGGCATATTAGTTTGTTTAAATATTATTGTCTCCAAACACAGTATAGACAGTATAGTATTTTTATTTTTTATTTTTAAAGTCAAACAATAATAAAATATAAAACCGATATATATCCCAAGGCTTTATTATCCCTTTCTACAATTTGTTTAATACTTATATTTCAAAAAATGAAATAATATTTGTAGTATCATGAAAAGTTATTAAATGATAAATTCTTAATAATGTTGTTTTTTTATTGCATATACGATATAATTTTGGTTAGTTTACATAAATATTTGATGAATGTAATAAAACAAGTCACAAGATACAATAAAATAAATAAAGAATTAAACTAATTAATAACATAATTAATTAAATAAATGGATTACTAATAGATACAAGAACAGGGTAATTAAATTTTAAGTTTTGATTAAAATAGTAACGAGTTCGTAAATTATTGATTACAAACAAAATTTTAAATTTTTCATACACAAAATCTTTTTGTAATACATTGAAATTATAAAAATGGGAGTTGTTCAGGGGCGTTCTCAGGAATTTTCTATGGAGGAGGATTAACCTTCCATCCTGTGAGTACGTCCATGGAGTTTTTTTTTACATAATATGTAATTTAATGTATAATAATTACCTACAAACATATAGTTTTACAAATTATTTCATTTTTAAATGGTTATAACTTATAATTATGTATAGCTTTAAAAAATATAGTTTTTTTTTTTTAATGAAGGGTTAAAATTGAAATTAACATAACTATGCGTGTATTGGCTGTATCAACTAAATACTATTATATACATGTGATGTATTAACATAATTTCTAAAGTTAAAATTGAATCAAATTGGATTTGCTCATCATCTACGCTTAGCAGTAAAATCTTGTATTACTTATATTGGTTTTAGAAGAAGTTAAAAATGATTTGTTTACATATAACAACATTTAAAAGCTTAGTATGTAGACTATACCTTATTAGTCAATTAAATATTTTACAAAAACATCAATTTAATAATAATAACATAATGTGCCCATTATAAATGTACATACTAGATAGGTATACTTACGTAAAAATAAACAAGAATAATACAAAGATTAAAGATATATTAAAGATCTACATTTTGAAACTCTTCTTCATCTTGTTCTTCAATTTGTGATGTTAAGTCCGAACGCAGTCTAGAGTAATTGGTCTCTTCAATTAATTTCTCTTCTTTATAGAATGACTGTACTACTAACAGCTGGTATACTAAAATAGCTAAAAATAAAATAAATCATATCGTTACATTTTCCATGACAAATTAGTCTAATTTGTCATGACATTTTCATCGTTATGAAATCAGTGGGTAATATTCGTTTTACACAGATATTTCTATCAAGGTAGAATTGTACAAAAAAAAAAATTACACGGTTTTTTTGTTTACTAAAGATTAGTATTAGTTGGAGGAAGTTTACAGTCTACTTAACCTATAATAAGGAAACCACTGGTGAGTATAGTATAAATAAGCAAAGGTTTTAAAGCTCACAAATCACAATAATATTTTTGGTGGGTTGCGTTAAGTTTTGAAATATTTATATATTTTTTATAATATAAAATATTTAATACCTACAATATTTGTACTATATATGATATATGTTATTGTATTTACTATTTTCTATGCAATTATAATATACCTACACCGATGTTAGAATTTAGTTTTATAATTGATTATTATCCGTGTAGATTAAAAATGAATATTGCTCTGTTGTATATTATTAGGTATTGAGTAGATCACTGCAATAAGTGTATAAAATTCAAATTCTATAATATATCATTGACAGGTACTATAGTACCTATGTTATGGGTCATCAAAATTTAAAAATGTGTAAGTGTAAACCATTGAAAGTTTGAAAATCTCTGGTACAACGCATAACTGGTATAGGTAGTACTTATTACTTATAGTATTTTTATCAGCTTAAGACTTATATCAA
This sequence comes from Rhopalosiphum padi, assembly GCF_020882245.1. Taxonomy (NCBI): domain Eukaryota; kingdom Metazoa; phylum Arthropoda; class Insecta; order Hemiptera; family Aphididae; genus Rhopalosiphum; species Rhopalosiphum padi. The sequence continues at coordinate 22,472,214 of NC_083597.1, read as the reverse complement.
ATGTTGGAGTTGTACAAATAAAAAATATATTTTTACCGTCCAAAAGCGCAAAGTATACGATCAATCCAAATATATGATGTTTGACGAAATTTGAATGTTTCATAAGTACAACAATTTCAATGGTGAAAACTGTACCAAGTTGGACATAACCAATCAAAAGCCACAGATAAATCTTGTGTGTAGCATTCTAAAAAACAATAATAAATAAACTTGAATATTGTAATTTGTACTTAATTTCTATTATCTTATTATCTATAATATCATATAATTGTGTACCTTTTTCGATTAATTGAAAATTCTTAATAAATAGGTATAATTATTAATATATATTATAATCGGTTGTATAATGCAGGGGTGGCCAACCAGTCGATCGCGAGATGAATTTGCGACACCTTTTCGCATTTTCTTAAATTTTTGAATTTTTTCAGAAAACAATTAAAATATTTTTTAAATTTGTACCTATATACATATTTACATATTTGTATATCCCACGAATAAAAAAATTATATTTAGAAAAAAAGTAATAAATAACTATTAAAAACGATGTTATACACAGCTATATTGACAACCTCTTTTTTTTTTTTTTTGGTCGATCGCGAACATGAAAATCTCGTAGGTCGATCACAATCGATTGAAGTTGGCCATCCCTGGTATAATGTATCCTACACAGATTGACAGATATACAATTTGTAATTGAGGAATAATATAATATATTATTATAGAATTTATATGCATACAAATAAAATATATAGGCGTTTTCCTAATAATTAATATGCATGATGTACATTGTAAAGAATAAAAGAAAGAGTTTCAAATTTTAACAACGTTTTAATCTGAATAAAATCAATTTTTTACTTTTTTTTAATCAATAGATATTTACGATGTGTAACACAAATGTTACACCAATTTGAAATCAAAAATTTTAAAAGCCAAAAAATCTAAAAATGTATTTTGGTAATTTGCATCATTTTTAAGGTTATTGTAATTAGCGTCACATAAAACTAAATAAAATGGTATGTTTTAATCTGCGCATATACCTATATAACTGATGCCAGGTAAATTTTCAACTATCAAAATTGAAAGTATGGCACAGGTTATACATATATGCTATTTTGTTTTCTGTTAAGGCGAAGAATACTAAAATTAATATTTAAATGTGGCAAAAATGTTGTTTCGGTTTATTTAGGCCAGGGTACATACATACGTACCTAAATGTACTTATTGGTAACGAAAATTACGCAAGTACTCGTATATGAATTGTCGTGTAATATTACATATTATCTCAACAAATTTTATTCCTCAATTTTGTAATTGTATTATAATTTAAAATTAGACGCATTATTATTATTTAATTAAATATATTATCTAATATTCAACACTTAGTCTTTAACTTGGTCTAGGATGACGGCTGATATATAGGGTCTTAAAAAGCTACTTTTGTTGCCAATGGTCAATGAGCTCATGCACGTTTATTATACAGATAGGTATATGTATACTTAATATGTCGAACTTTTAGCGTACATTCAATGTTGCTTGTTTCAAGCCAAAACTTGCGAACAGTGAAGAAAATCCAACGAGCATAAAAACTAATGTGATGTAATTCAAAACCATTTCTAAAAACAGATAAATTCATATTGTATTAGGTATGTTAAAAATTAAAATATTTTAGTAGATATAAGCAGTTACAATAACGATTATGGTATATGGGATATAAAAAGTAATAGCTGTGATAGAAATATTATTAGGTTACTAAATTCATAATTTTTCTAATTTTTTTTCTATTTTTTTGTCTGATCACTTTTTCAACAATAAAGTTAAATTAAAAAAAAAAGTTGTTTTATTATATCTCTTAATAATTGATCACTTGAGAATTTTAGGTTAATTTGTGTAATTGCTATATTATAATTTAAATTAATATTAATTATTAATCAAATATATTTTAAAACTGAAATACAATTAGTTTTAAAAATTAAATTTATAAACATTATACAATATCAAACGTCTTAAAATATTATTTTAAAATATATTTCTAAACGCCAAACGTTTTAAGTTTTAACTATATTCTGTATAGACTTTTCATGTAGGTAGACAGAAAAAGAATGAGGGTTTTATATATTCTAACAAAATACAAATTAGAAATAAATAGCTGGAATACGTATAAATAAGTAATATTTTAATATAAAATTTCTCTGTGGGTGGTTGGGTATAGGAGTTGAACTATCCACATAAATTATGTATTACATTCTCGTATAAATCATTTTATATTTTTCTAAATATCTTATTATGTTTATCATTTTTATGTCCTATGATGCCTACATTTTTTTATTTTGAAAATAAATATAATAATACAGCAGGTTTAATTAATATAAAATACTAAATAAATTGATTATTAATGTATTTAATAAATTTTATGATATATGCGTAATACAATGTGTGTATTAAAACAAGGTATAATATGTCAATTATACTATATTCATAAAAATATTATATACTGTTTTGATAACAAATGAATGAAAAATATTGAAGTAATATGCATGCAATGGCATCGGAAAATTTTTTAAGAGGGTTGTGAACATATTAATAAGTTAGTAGAAATTAACTATAATAATTTGAAATACACTTGGATTGCTTATTATTTGCCTATACGAGAACATGTTGTCAAAGGAATGTTATCAGTTTTCACTGTCGTTTGTAATCGTTTCACCTAATTTTATACTTTTGAAGAAAATAATATATATATTGACTATTGAATTAGATACTAAATTAAAAAAAAATGTAATAGGTGATATTTTACTACCTATTATTTTTTATATATTGTCATAGATCTGATAAACTAAACAGTGAAAACATTTATTAAAAAAAGTCCATGGAGGACAATTTCCACCTTGCAGCATATGCCTGTGTTAATATATGTATATAAGAATTAGTTATAACTAATAATTAATAAGTTAATTTATTTACTGTCTGTAGCTTCAAATAACTGATCAATTTCATTGAATTCCAAACTTTTGCTTACCGTTGAGTGACTAAAAGTATAGTCCCAAATGTAATAACAAATATAACAAATCGATGCGATCTAAAATAAAAAAAATTATATTTAATAAATTTACATGTCCATGTCATAACTATTTAATTTTAAATAGGTAGTAGGAATACAACTAAAATATTCAGTTTGAAAGTCTACTGAAAATAATTATTTAAGACAATATCCCAAGTTTTGGGTGGACAAGTGATTCGCTAGGTATTATCTAGTCGCTAGTGTGTACGTCACACGTAGGTTAGGCAAACATTATTGCATAATATAAATTGTCTATTCGTATTATTACTTAGTAAATATAGTAATTTAAGTACACACATTTGATGTAGTTTCAATCTTGATTAATTTACACTAGTCAAAGGTATCAGAATTTATAATTTAGCCGAATGCGTTATTTTTATTTAATTATAGAAAAATATTAAAATTATAATATACTCGTGTACGAGACTCTTGTTGAGTGGGTACGGTAAGTAAAATATTTTATAAGATTAGTTTTAATTTCGTTTCCCATTGTTGGGTCAAAGTCATAGTTCATTATTTCATATGTGATTGAATGAAAAAATAAGTTTCTTTAGGCTGACAATATTGTAAGATATTCTATCACCCTGTAAAAATGTATACTAATGTGTAAAATGTATATATAACTGAAAGGAATTTATTTAGATAGTAAAATAAAAACAGCAATATTAATTTAACTTACCAAATTAATAATCGCGATAATATTTGTTCCTGTTCGCAAAGGCAATCCAAAGCACGACGAAAGCATATTTTATTATAAATAATTCACAAACGTGAGTTTAAAAAATTAATTATTTTCTATAAAATATTTGTTCAAACTGGATGAGTATAGAAACACAACTAAACAGTGTTAGTTCGAAATTATCAGGAAGGAAACGATTGATAAGTTGACCTTTGCGTTTTATCGGGTCGAATAGAAAATAAAAACTTGATACGTCTATACAAAACATAAAAATATCCGTTTTGTTGTTTAATATAAATAAATATTTCGTGTTTATATAAGATAATAACGAGACTCTAAACAATAACACATTTTACTTATATCAAATATGCAACAAATATAACATAATATACCTACCTCAATTTAATAACATAAAATATATCTAAATAATAATATATTGTTTACCTAAATATAAACATGTGTAAATAACCATCCGATAGACATCAATTAGTAATTAGGTATTTTGTGTACGATATGAGTAATTACTTATTATATTATATATTATAAAAATATGTAGAATATATTAATATATATAATATAAAATATAAATTTTAATTCGCAAACAAATTGTAATATATTTTTGTAATATATGAGTCTTTCATGTTCAGTACTTGAGTAGGTATAATTATTAAAATAAAATATACCGTAGTTTCAATAAATACACATTATAATTTTATTTTTGTATTGATATTTGTTGTAAATGTTATTAGTTTATCACCTATATTACAGTTATAGTTAACAAAAACGGTTTTAAATTAATCAATCAAATAATATAAATTGTTTAGTTTGGTACTTACATAGGTAACATATATATATATATATATATATTTTAAATAACTAATGGTAATTCACACATTTTATAGACTATTCATATAGTAATATAACAGTGCCAAGTACCTATTTAACATACTAAAGACATTAAGAGTATGCTATACACACGCGTGTCTCCGTCTTACAAACATGTAACATAGCAAATTGCGTTCAGTACAATCAATTGTGCTAACTTGTTAGCTTTGATATTGCTGTTGTTAACTTTGATAATAGGCCAATTTAAATAAAATAAAATAATATTAAAGCTAATAGCACACAATTGGTTCTAAACCAACAAAGTGATTCTACTGAACGCAAATTTGCCATGTTCTATGTTTGTAAGAGGAGACAACACATTCAGATGTACTGTTCTCTTAATTATAATTATATGTAAGCATATGGTATATAACTTAACTTAAGTTTACATCCAAATGTGTTTGTGTTATAATATAAGTATACAATGTTAATTGGTGATTATATTTACATATACGTATACACAATACACGTCATGATTTAAAACTCATCGTTTTAAGTAAAAACTGATAAGATTATTTTTATACTTAAAATTGAATAAAATATCTAATAGGACATAGGTCAAACGTTTTCAAAGATTTATAAAGGTAGGTTTATTATAATATTGAAATTTAACATATTTTTTACTGCTTAAAAATTTCATTTGCATCGATTTAATTTTTTTGTTTTTATAATTTATAACAATATCATTTTAACCCAAATGACTATTTAAAATAATTATTGTAAAACCGCAATAACTCAATATCAGATAATCATAACTTTTTGATTTCTTATACCTATTTTGAAAAATCTCTTTTAAAATTCCTTTCTATTTTTATCGACAAGTGTTTAAATTATGCAATATGTACGAGTATATAGTTCCTTTGTTGCTTACCATCTTCTCAAAAAATTATATTTTAAATAATATGCCACTTCGCCGTTATATGTCTGTAGGAAATTCTAACCCCTCATTTATTTTCGTATACCCTCGTAAATATTTTTATATTATTAAAATTGTACTAGGTATTTATTGAAAAAGTGTTATGATATATTTTTTGTTATTATAGTGTTTCTACTACTATAGTAGTACTACTAGTCTCATACTAGTTATGACGTGATATTGTGTTAAATATGTTTATTTTTTTCTAAACTTGAAAATGCACTAATTGTCCGTAATTCGGTTGTGTCATTAAATTAAATTAAATTAATACTTCTAGACAATGGTTTGCATGAACGAAAACTAGTAAACATAATATTATTATAGTTCAGATACAAAGTGTAATTTTATTTTAAAACTGTTCGAATTGAATCACTTAATTGTTTAATATACGAGTAGGTTTTGACATTTTGTTGATAATCGCACGTAGGTGTAATTTATTGAGATGACTAGGCTCCTCTATAGTGTTTTACAATTCTGAGTATTAGTTATACAATTAGAAATCATTAAGATTTTTCACGTGTACATAGGTATTAGTAGATTTATTTAATATAATATTATTTTCGTATTAATAATTAAAAAATTATTGATTTTATCATAATATAATTTTTTGTTAAAAAGGCACATTTTAGTGATTTCAGTTTATTTATAAATAATAATTATTATGTACACAAATAAACTTTTCTTTATACGAACCCAATTTACGGATTTAATTAAATAATTAATACTACCCTATATAATATAGAGAGTATGGAGGACGCTTTATTGTGTTCTACATCGTAAACTGTCTCTATAACGAAATGACACCAAATTTTACTAGGTATGTAATTATTTTAAGAATTTGCGTTGCGCAATTCTTTTACAAATATTGGGATGTAATTGGATTGATCTTGTGTTTGATCAAGCGGATTTTCCGATATTATTATCACTTCAGATTTATTTTGGTCTGACTGCATCTTGGAGTTTGGTAAATATTTCCATTTTAATTGAACAAAATCGTTAACAGCAGCTAACTTCTGTTGTTTGTAATACGATTGCACAATGTAGATTTCGACCACAAGAATTATTATTTCGACGAAACCCTGAAATGCAAAAGGAAGTAGAGGTATGTATTTAATAATTTATAGAAGTAAAGTACATGTAAAATAGAATATAGTTAATAAATTATAAACATTTATTAAAAATTATATATTATTACATATTTTTTACATTATTATAATGTATACCGATTTGTGCATTAATAAGGAAATACTTTTAAATATAATATGGATGTATTTATAGTAACAATTTTTTTTTTTACTGAAAATACATACATATTTAAATAATGATAATAAATTGTACAAACCAAAGAATAGTCTAATAGTTCGTCATCAAACAACTGATAGAAGATCAGGTAGAGTTGAAGAATTGTTCCTGAGACTAAGTTAAAATAATAAATCACTAGCCAAGCATAAATCCTTTCTGGAGATACCTATGAAAAACAATTTAAAGAATTTCTATTATTTTTAATTGAAAATAAAATTGTATAATATCAAATAATCAACAAGGATTATAACTTTAAGTCTAATAACTATATCATTTTTATATTTTATTTAAACTGAGGATGCCGCAAAAGGGACAACTCACTATATTAAATATGTTGTTGAAAATTAAAGGACAATATTACTAATATTAAGTTTCATTAGTATTTTGTTAAAAGTCTGGTTTATATGCAATTTTTGGAACATTTCGTCTATTATTCTATCGCAGTGGCGTAATTATGGGGGGGATATGGGGATATATCCCCCCCCCAGACCCCTTTTTTTTAGAATATCCATAATTAAATTCCCGTAATCACTAAGTTTTAAAAGATTTTAAGATAAGAAATAAGAATTCATGGATGCCATACCATACCCGCATGTGTTGTTTCTGTCTTACTAACGTACATCATAACAAATTTTCGTTCAGTAGAATACATCTTGTGACGACGTTAGCTTTAATATTAGAGTAAATTTACCTATTAAAAAATTTAAAGGTAAGAATATTATCTAGACAATGACATATGCTTTTAATGATATTATCATTTTAAAGTGAGTTATAGCTATGTAAAATATTACAACTTTAAAATGTTCATAATTCACTTTAAAATGATAATATCAATAAAATCATATGTCATTGTCTAGATAATATTACCTTTCAATTTTATTATAGGTAAATTTACTCTAATATTTAATTTGTAACGTCACAAAATGCATTCTACTGAACGAAAATTTGTTATGATGTACGTTAGTAAGACAGAGACAACACATTCGGGTATGGCGTTCTCTTAATATAATATCATAGTTGAGATTTTTTTTTGATTTTACTAATATAAAACTACGATACCTAGCACATCAATTACAATATATGACAAGAGAATTGTACAACTCATAGTTAAAATACAACACTGATAAATCTACGATTTACGACTCTAGATTAGTGTTAAAAGCATGAAATATATCACAAAAACGTGAAACATTGAAATAATATTATAATTTATGAAAAATATATTTAGCTTAATTTAATTGTTACTTTATTGTCTTTGAAAACCATTATTATACCATTTACCTCCTTTAATTAATTTATAATAATGAATTAATATAATATTGTGATCTATGAGATTTAATATTCAATTGGGGGGGGGGGCATAGCCACACTAGAACGATAGTATAAACTTATATCCTAATCCCACCCCAGAACCAATTCCAAATTACGCCACTGATTCTATCGATATTTTTTTAAAAAAATGCTAATACCTAAATAGTTTATATTCTCATATGTTTTATTCAGAAATTAATTATGATAATATGAAGAATTATTGAAGAAATTATATTTTGTTTTTTAAATATTTTAATTGATTTCTACAAATACTGTATACTTATTTTGTTATACTTATATATATTTTTTTAATTGCCAAAAAGACAGAATTAACAAATTATTATATATTGATATAATTAATTATTATGTAGATACTATAATGTTCTATGATTATTTTAATATATCTCAATTATTATGATTTGCGCGATGTACAAAATTATAAAGATAGGTATTATACATATAGGTACTTACTGAGTAAGTTGATTCTTTGAGGCTAATGTTTAAATAGAATTCCATCACACTCCATCCCAATTTTATTATAAATACGCAATCCATGAACATTTCTATAATTATTTAATAAAATTAATTAATATGACTAATACATTATATACTATACATTGTACACGTTATCAGTAAACAATTTAGATTAATATCTAGTTGCAATCTTGTATCAACTTTTAGCTATAATATTTCAATTGACCGCTATTCCTCGGTGGCTCGGTTAGTGTATCGATAAATTTATTTGTTGAATACTGTATCATAATCGGACGGAAAAGCTAGACTTAATAATTATTATTTGGGCTATAAATTAATGTATTAAAAAATATAGAATGTTTACCATCAATTTTAAATTATGTGAAAATTTGCAAGAAAAGCTAATACAAAATATTTATAATTATTACATATTATATAAATATATATCATAGAAATTAATAAATATGATGCATGAAATATTGAAATTGTACATATTTATATTTTTAAATGAAAAAAAGTAAATAGATAATACACTAGATTGAAAGTATTTTTTATTCATGCAAGATGATTTTAATATTTTAGTTTTTAAAATATCTACATTTTGGTTTTTTAAGTCCATGCGCCTTCGACGGAAGGCTTCTTAAATCCAATATTCAAGCCATATAATTGATCATCACTTTCACTTATTGTTCTATTTGTAACAAATATGGATTAAAATGTATAAAATAAAGGTCTTATAATATTTCAATTTCTCTCAAATTCTTAATTTTCCTAAATATGCAATCAATAAAATTATAACATAACAACATAAAACAAATTATATACACTGACGCTTAATACATTCAACATAGAATTTATCGTGAATCATATTTATTATGTCTCTTATTTTGAATTCTTTATAAAATTCATCAATTCATAAAACCATTGAATTCACAGTCCCGCTTATAATTTATTTTAGTATGAAACAATAATATAAAACAAGATGGTGTTTTTATTAAATTTTCAAATACAGTAGTTAATACCTAGTTATATTATTTGTACGCTATCAATTATTAATAAAATAAATAAATACTTAACACTCAGGTCCAGCCTAATTTGTTTTGACTGGTAAAAGTCTTTGTCCGTGGAATTGAAGTTTACTAGTCTATCTTCATCAGGATAAAGATCGGGAATTAATGTTTGGGATGTAGTATTTTCAAAACTGTTATGCTCATGTGGTTGAAAATAATTTGATAAACGGTATAGGAAATCGTTCATTATTACTAATGTGATCCAAAACTAAATAAATAACAAACAATATAATATTTAAATATATATATTTAAGTATAAGTAAAACTATCAAGTGTTTTAACTCTTCTAACTTCGAATTGGTAGTTATCATTCAACTTAAAACATCTACGAAATAAATTAGTGCAGAGAAATATTACTTTCAGATAGATAAATGGTTTCGGATTAGTTTTTACGAAACTCAATATAGGTACAATTACTATATTTTCTTGCATTAATATATGTTAAAAATTAATTTCTTATTCCGTGAAATTATTATTATATTGTTTTCTATGTTTATCAATAAAATAGAAAAAAATGGTTTTAAACGGGTTGTAAATTTCGAATTAGGTTTAAATTTTAATAAAATAACTATGTTTTTAAAATAAATACATTACACATATTCGTATATAATATTCAAAAGCTATACGTTTTTTACAACTATTAAAGGAATTATTGAAATTGATGTGTATCAACTATAAAGTATTACGAATTTACACTTACACCTAATGAACTGGTTTCATATAATGTATTAATAATAATTATAATATATCATGATTACTAAATAAGGTTTAAACGAGTAAGGGAAATAAATGGTAAATAATCATGTAGTATAATATGTACTATAGTACATGTATTATAGGTATGCGTATATTATTAATATTAGTTAATTATTATATTACTACGCGTACTATATTACTTACTATGTTAAAAATGTAAATACAACTAACGCCGTGACGAATAGAACAGCACCCAAAACACGAGTTTGGCATGATTATTACCGTGTATATGTTATTAAAAGTTTTAAAAATGAAGTGAAAGTATTAATTTACAGTTTAAAACCATATTATACTATGAATTAATTATATTTTTAAATGTAATCGTTCACTCTTCACTATATAAATCAACAATAGTTATAAAACCGAAAGAAACATTATTTTTTTTTATTTTATACTTATGATGATAATTTAACAAACTATGGGTACCTATCAACTGACTACTAGATACTAATTTAATTTATAGTTATGTTAGACTAATGTTTCCAAAATAAATAAAAGGTTCATTTGTTAAATCTACCTATATAATACAAACATGCATTTTGTACCTTAGTCTGGTTATCAATAATGTAGATAAAAAATTGAGATTGTACCTACTATAACTATAATATTAATATATAGTTAATATTAATTATTATTTATCATCGGTAAAATGATAAATGGTAACGCATCTGTATTGTGTATCTAATTTTATGTACGGCGAAAGAACTTTACATTAAACTATTTTTTTTTTAAATTCCAGTAAAAAAAAAACTTATGAGGAAACATGCTGTATTATATTTTCAAGATTAAGGTGCTAAGGTTAAAATATGCATTAGATGATATTAACTAAAAATAAATTATACTTTTTCGCGGTAATAATAAACAGTAATTTTATGTATCTTTGTAATTTTTTAACTACTGTCATAAATAATTATATAGACCCTTGTATCAAAACATTAAGTTTTTTTACTTGCTAACAAAAATACTATCGTAAAAATTTAAAATAAAACTTTAAAAAGCCAAACATTTGAAATAAATATATCAAAACAAAGTAAAATATTTTGAAAATTATTTCAAAGTCTTTTCAGTTATTTATTTTTGAAAAACAAAATCAGTTTTGCGTAAATATTCTCATTTTTTTTTCTATAAATTATTTTGATTTTTTTAGACATTGAGGAATTTTTACTCTTAACAAGTAACAAACATATCTAACTTTTTACATTTTTAGTAGGTACATATAAATACATATTTTTAAAGAAAAGAATGTTTAATTCATTGCAGACAATTTTCGGATATAACATAATACTTTACAACTAACTGATAATATGAAATATTACGAGTACAAAGAAAAAAACCACTACTTAATCTAGCTAATGAGGTTCAAACTTAGGGTATGCGTTATTTTATGGATAAAATATTTTATCACCTGATATGTTTAATATATTATATATTACAATTTAAATAGTTTGTGCTTGAGCCCATATTTTATTTTTATGTGTAATAAGGGAATTTTGTCTCAACTGTATTTAATTTCAAAATAGACTTATCTTATCTCAACTGTATTATTCTGTAAGACCCTTTTAATAACACAAGACAAAATTTTTGAAAATATATTTGAATTCGTTATGAAGTTTACTTAAAAGTAATTTTGTCACTCCTAAACCATTAAAAATTATTTTTTTAAATTTTGTACACTAAGAATTTTAAAATGATAATAATATTAAAATAATAAAATAAATTTAAAAATGTAGGAAAATCGTTTTTAATAAAATGTTATGACTAATTAATATTTAGGTTAATTAATCTTTTAAAATTTTTTTTTGTACACAGTCGTCAGTCATACACACTTATCATTTATGATTCATATGATCACATACTATGCACACATTTCCACGACCACACGCACACATTTAGAAAATAACCTATATTGAATTCATTTAAAAAGTTTAAACTCTTTTCACTATGTGGATTTATAAGCGGTAAATTTCGCACGTGATACACCTGCTAATATGATAAAAATACACTTATATATTATGATTATTATAATATCTTATATTTAAGAAAATACTATGTGAATATTTTTCTGTTTTTATTGACATAAAAAATTGATGTGACTATATTTTTCAAGAGAATATAATATTTTAATTTTTAATTAATTATTAATAATATTACCAATCAATTTCGGTTTTACTTATTTTATAAGATTTAACGTTGAAATAAAAATAAAACAATAATAGTTACAATATAATTTAATAAGATATTGATATTGATAGTACCTATAATATTTAGGTATTTATATTATATTAATAAAATTATAGGTACTTATTTTAATTAATTATAATGCATGCAAGTACAAACAACGTGACTATCACAATATTGACTAGGTGACAGTTGTCAAAATCAAATAGGTATCTACGTATCATTAAGTAAGATGATTTTGAATTATTTTTTAAATAATTATAAATATTTTAATAATAATGCATAATTCATTAAATTTACAACAAAGAATAAGGATTTTAGGTTATGTTAAATAGTTGGATGGACTCGAATACTTAATTTATTATAATTAAATACCTAGTTATCATACTATAATTGTATTTAGTTTAGGAATAATATAAATCAAAAGTTTTAAATGTGATGTTTGATTTAGAAAAATTAAATTGACAAATTTTTAAAATCCATAAAAAATAAATATTTTTAAAGTGCACCATGCTATGCATTTTTGTCAATTTTATCTATTGGGTATGGAAAACTATTTTAAATATATTATTTAAAATATCATTATCAATTAATTCTGTATAACGTTGGTTATGTACGGTGGAATTCTAGAGCCTTCTTGGGTTTGACCTGATGTTGTTGCATTGAAAGTTGATGATGAAGAATAATCGACACCTCTGGACACCACTTGTCCGCGTGATACGTATTTCCATTTGAGTTGTACGATGTCATTAAGCATATTTTTTTCTTCAAAAATATAGTACGAGTGGATTATAGTGATCTCAAGGCTTATAATAAATATGTAAATCAATTTCTAAAACAATAATTATAACACAAAACCATGTTAAAATTTCGTTAAAATTAATAAAATGGATATAAATTTTATACTATAACAAATCATTTATCGTTGTTGTATCGAAAAATTAAAAAATACCCCCATCCTCCCACAAAAAAAACAACAATAACAATAACAACTTAAAATTAATTAATTGGTCTAAAAATGTGTAAGAAATTAGTGAATTAAATCTTTATAATTGTGTAAAGATTCGTGTAAAAGGAATATATAAACATAAATACTTATTTTTTTCAATTATTTATAGATTTGTACTTTTTAGCTTATTTCGTTATGTCAGAAAATATTAAAATATTATTATGACATTAAATTTATTGTATTTATATTGTATTCATATCTCTCGTGCGTTAGTTGTTATCGATATAATTACAGGAATACAGCGATACATTTTTTAGCCTCTGGTCAAATATTACAAAACATATAGGTATAGAGAGTATTTAAAATTAACTTATCTATTTTTTAATTAATTTAAACATATACAATATTATATATATTATAATACATATTAGAAGGTAATTTATGTTTATACCATATGATATGTATTTAATTGCTTTTTTAATTATAATCATATTTTCAACACATAGGAGTTCTTTTAATAATATATATATTATATATATTTTTGCTAATAGTAATCAATGACAATTGAAATGTTTTTCTAGAGCAACATTGCTATTATTTAATAATAGTTTTAAAAAACTCACAAATAAATATTGTACATTATTGTTGAAAATGTTCAATCTTTTTTTTTTAGATATTTCAGGGGGAAAATGAATTACAATATCGTTTAATAACTTAGGAAATAAAAACAAATATGATAGGCACATTACAATACTATAGGTACGTATTAATTGTTTTTAATTTTAATACTGTCCAGTATAATATTATTATGATATTAGTTATATTGTTATTAATGAAGTCTTAATTGTTACGACCAATTATTATATTATACATACCAGAAAAATATGACTAAAATGTTGGTGCGGCAGTGTTAATAATGTATACATCAGAATTGGATATCGTATCATCAATATTATGTAATGGGCCGAATGCAATATCATAAACAATAAATTTGCGTAATAAACCACTAGCCAGGCGTAGATTTTTTGAGGAGCACGCTACAATGTATAGACACAAAATTATTACGAGCACACGTTTCAATATTTATTATAAGTACTATAATAGTATAATATATATTACTTTGAAGGTGGATTGCTTGAGACAGCAGTTTGAAATGAATTCCAAAACGACCCAACCGATTGAAATTATAAATATATAGTCCATATATATCCCTGTTGACCAATTCAAGTTCATAGTTAATCGATATGACAATTTTATTAAGTATACACAATGATTACAATGTATGAAATACATTTTGAAATATGTTATTGGTTAGGTTCTAAACACTTACCGCTCATGACAGGTATTCTTTCCAAATCTGACCAGTAATCTGGTTCTTCTGTAGTGCTATTGTCATCAGAAGAAACTGAAGAATTGTTATTTGAATTATAAACCCAATCATATCGTTCATATTGTTCACTGCGATGATTAATATGTTTAAACACTTCCGTAATATTCCAAAGCTATAAAAGTGAAAAGTCTAAAATAATATACTAATAATATTTAGTATACTTAACGAAAGCTGTAACTTTTCAATTTACGCGGGGGTATAATTTTTTAGTTGTACATCTATCGTCACGTTTTGGAGCAGCAAAAAATATTTTAATTTCGAATAGACTAATGTTTTTGATAGATAATTAGATTTAATTAGTAGATACTTTGAGAGGTCAAAAATTATAAGTTTCCAGTACTCTTTACTTTAAATAATTAGGAAAAACCAAAATTGGAATATTGACGAAACTCTAGTTTTATACATAATTATATTAGTTTCTGTACTGTAATTTATAAAATAATAACCATAATAATTTTAAATTTTCACAAAGTATTTATATGTGAAATTTTTTAGGCATTATTTGTTTATAATTATTATTATTTATTTTATTTTTATAGAAATTTGAATTTCTAATTTAATTAGTTTTCAATAACGGAGTAAATTCAAAATATGTAGAAGGTTGACGATTTCCTTAGTTTTTCAGTTGTTTAGCCCATTGAAATCTATTTCCTAGGCCTTATGACAAAAAATATTATATTTTAATTGATATTTGGTTTAAATACTCATATGGCAATAATTTTAATAATGAAAAGTTAAAGATTTTTTTTTTTTTATTAAATAATCATTTGAATCTATTGCTAATTGATTTTGAATATTGTAAATAATATGCATAGTTATAACATAATTAGTAATAAGCATAACTTACATACTTCATGTTGGTACATTATAACATTTTGAAAAAGCTATATACAATACGCATACATACTATATAAAACAAATGTATATTTTAGTATAGATAAATTAAATCATTCTCTGTTGATCTAATATTTAAATGTAACGTGTCAATTTATATAAAATACCGATATAGATATTTAGGCATCCGTATAAATGATAACATTGTTAACAATGAATAAAGATTTGTTTAATTTTATTTTGTTATTTATTTCTTATCTCTAAACATAAACATGAACAATAATATGATGCACAACAATATGTGTATTAAAATGTGGAAGATTTTCAGGATTGTTTATATTAGATATGGATAAGCAAGATGTAGGTACAAAGTTCAAGATTTTTTTTTTATTGTGTCGTAAACTTGTAAATGCAGATAGCAGTTAAATTTATAGGTATATTATTATGTGTAAGATAGAACTATACAAATGATTTATCCTGGACAAATATCAGTAATAACTAATAATATATTATACAAAATTGTAACTATTATTTTGCATTGATTCCGGTCTAGGTTATGTTAGGTAAATTTTAATTTCAAATTTCCTTATCAAAATAATATAAAAATATTTTTATTTTTTATTTTAACTAATCATAATATAATATTGATACTATTAATTATATAACCACGAACTGTTCTATGCTATCAATAGAAATATAACATAATAAACAAAAATATAAAAACTATAAAAATATAATATGTAAAATGTTAAATATGATATGTGATTAAAATAACAATTTTTATACTTGTATAATAATAGTTAATAGAATAGAATTTACAACATTAAAATTCATATTCACATTTTGCAGTTGGTAAAACAAATTGTTTATAAATTTAAGTCAATAATTCAAAGTTCTTACTATGTTTATAAGGGCGATCGTACTGACGCCGTGTTTTAGTGGACAACATCCGAAGCAAGTCTTTAACATAATATATAAAAAAAAAATGCAACTTAAAATGTTTATTAATTACAAATAATTGATGAAGTTAATAATTTATTAAGATAATTATTATGTTATAGACATATAGATTTATTATATAGGTAATTTAAAAGTTAAATATAGTTATTATTTGTACACACGCCAACACGATTGAAAAACGACTAATTTATTAATGATGAAAAAAATAACTGAGAGAACATTTGTAGCTGTGTACTGTCGTACTGCAAACTTGTTTATGATAAAAATATTATAAATATATATTATATATATATATATATATATATATAACATTTTAATAGAGCTGATAAAGTATTGCACAGTTATAAATACAAAAGATGATAAGTGGTGGTAATGTTAGTTTATATGATCTAAACGTCCTGTTTCATTGAGTTTTACTTTTCAATGGTGTACAAAGTGCACGGTACTTGTACATCATTTGGGTTATCAAAGGAAATGCTTTTTGTTTGATTTGGCAAATATATAATTATTATAGATTTAAATATTTTGAATAAATTATTCAATTATCAATTATCATAACATAAAATATTACAAATCATAAAAAAAATATTAATAATAAAAATTATATTAATTTGTTAAACTTGTTATGGTTTAAAATATAATTTAATGATCGCAATCCGATAATGTATGATATCTAAAAATAGCAAAGCACTAATAATGATAAACACTATGTTCCACTAAAATTTCATAGTGTTGAATATAATATTCGATTAGTTTTTCATATTAATATACAGATTGCAGATCTAATAACATAAAAAAGTCAAGCCTTTATTGTTAAAACCATTTCCTTGGATAGATCCAAAATAACTGTGGTTGAGCATCATTAAATAAATATAATTCTTTGCCTTTATTTATAAATTAATGAAATTTTAACATTGGCACTCCAAATAATGACAAAAAAAAGAAATTTTAATATTCCAGTTAGAATAGTTATAAAAGTATAAAAGACATATTATATATTATTATAACACAATATTTTAAATAATTTGATATTTTATTGATTTATACATTATTATTGTATTTCGAGTTTTTACGTTATTATAAAAAGGAGTAAGTCTTAATTCTAAACATTTTTCTAATAAATTGTTGTACGAGTGTACCTAATTGTTAGTTTAATATTAGTTTAATATATCATAATATTAGTCATAGTTTAATTTACTTTGATCTATATTGTAATTATTGAATCAGCTATTTTTTTTTCAAAGTATTGTAATAAGTTATCGATATGTAAATTGAAAATTATGTATGCCATATACAATGTTACTAAAATAATAATGTTCTCTGACTTTGACTTAAATTTAAAATAATTATTCAAATTATAAAATAGGTATAATAAATACTAAATAGTGTATGAAATAAATCTAAAGTGTAGATAATAATAAAGTTGAATAATGTACAGAAATATTTTATTTTATTATGATTGAGCAAACGTATATCATACTAAATTTGCGTTCAGCAGAACCAATTTTGTGTCGGCAGCTTTAATATAATTAATTAAACCATAATCAAAATCAGTAGTCAAAATGGTACCATATTACATGTCTTTGTATATAAGTTTTTTTACAATATATTATTTTTTAAATGAGTTAACATGCGAAAATATTAAAATAGAGCCCAAGTTATAAATTGGCTAGGTAAAAAATATCCACATTTCCCAAGAGAAAAATGTAGTAAACAGTATTTTAGTATGATGGTATGAGTTTTGTAGTACATCTCAAAATTACGTTGTTGCAGTAAATTACATTTATTTATTTAACTGGGTTTCGCTTAGGAATATACTGAACCTCACTCAGTACTATAGTATTATAAATGTATAGTATGCATAAATCTATATTATATAAATAGGTGATTAGCTAAGTAATATTAAATTAACTCAAATCGTACATCAAAAATAGTATTAAATTATTTAAATAATCCATACTAGTTTAAATTGCCTCGCAATTAAATAAAATAGTTTTGTACGACTTTAACAAATTTATAATTTGAAATTTTGTTGAATAATTGTATTTATGTAACATTCAAGACATACTTAATTTATTTTTATTCGATAATATTAGCTCAGCCATAATTAATTTCAATATTTAAAAAAATAACTCAATAAATAATTATACGACATTCTGCGTAATTTGACTTGATAGAGTAATCGACGCATGTCTTAATATGATGATTTCCGAGATCGTATTTCGTTCTATATGAGTATAAGTATGCGTATATATCTATAACGTTGTCTTGGATATTGAATCTAAGCTTTTTTTAACCAACGTAGCAAAGTTCTTTTATAATAACCATACTATTGTACCTACAATTATTTTAATTCAATTTCACAAAATGCTGAATTTTTATGTATGCCTATCGTCTGTTACTACAGTTATTTATATAAAACGTAAATTAAAATTATTAAATAATTAATAAATACATTAAAATATTAAAATTACTTAATAAAAATTTAACTTAAAATATTTTGACTAATCTAATGTTGTAAAATTGCGCTTGATGCGAAATTGTAATTATTCATCCGTAATATTATATTCAGCACGCAAATTGAAAATTGACACGTAGACATAAGTTAAAGCATACAAAACATATTATTGCAATCAATTTTTATGATTTTTGGATTTATTTTCTTATAGTTACTACTAATCGGGTAAAGATTTCAAAACCTTGAAAAAAATGTATAATTTACTTTAAATTTGCTTAAAACACATTTCTTAGAATCTAAAAAATAAATAAATTATTTTAACGTATATTTTTAAATAATGCTTCAATAAGTGAAAAATACGTTAAAATTATGAATAAGTAAAATATAGTACTAGCTTATCAAAAATTATATTAAAAAGATTAGCATCATCTAATACATATTTCCTAATTAAGGAACTACCAAAATTTCAAATCAAAATCTCAGCTCTGATTTTTAATATTTTTAGATAATTCCTTGTTGCAAATTATCTTCACATTTACAAAGACGTAAAAAGATTATTTTGTTGTTTTAAACTTGTTCGATTTTTAATTTTAATTTTTAAGGCAGATTAAGTGAGACTTGAAAATGTAATACAATGTTTATCATTATATAAGTTGTACTATCATTGCTATAAGATTAAAAAGAAACATCTTATGTTGCATACACAGTGCGCCGTTCTAATTTTGTACTTAGTAAAAGTACGATAATATTATATTATTATATCAACCGTTTATCATAATTTTAAGCAATTAATAATCACCTTGTGTAACGCTAATCGATCATTGGTAAGAAATTACTTTAAAGTCAAATAGCATAGAACAAATTTATATTAGTCTTGTTAATTATTTATCAATAAATACACAGATACCTAAGGCCATGACCATTCATGCGAAGCGATGAATATTATATTGATTTTACAACGATGTGCTGTTTTTGTCTGACATCATTTTTTTGGGCAATATAAATATTTCGGTTTTCAACTTTGAAGGTGGTTTTGAATAAAAAATTGGAAATTGGTTTATAATTTGAAGAAGTCAGAATTAAAAATTCTTAATTATTTTTTGAAATAACAGGAAAAAAATATTAAAATATTGAAAACAAGGCATCTTTAGGTAAATAGAGTTTTAAAGAAAATCAATTGTGTTTTTTTGTGTAACTGGACAACGAGTAACCGTAAATACTTGAAGTTTTTACTAAATATTTTAACTTTTTTTTAGTTATATTAATAGATTTATAGATATTTGAAATTTTTATTTTTTCATTTTTATTTTTTTTATATACCTATAAAATTACTTGTTCAGTTGCTTGTAAAAATACTCGAAAATTTAATAGAAGGTTTCTCATAATGTATTCAATTACCAATTAAAGTACAAATTACAATTATATAAATTGAAAATTAATAAAAATGTAAATGTATTTAGAATTTTGTAAGATCTAGAACATCTTAAAATTATTTTGTAGTTAAAAATTCATAGAAGTAAAGTTTTTCTTTTTAAATCTGAAATTTAAAAATTTAATAAACGGTTTTTAGAAGTATTTCAATTTTTGTTAAAATTTCTACTGGAATATCAAATTGATTTTTAATGAGGGTACATTTTTACGACATTTACTCGTAAAAGAACAATTTTTTATATTTTGTTTCAATTAAAAAATTAATAGCCATAGAAATTTGAAATTTTCACCAAACGTTTTTATGATCATTTTTATACATGCAGATAAAATTTTTTTCACTCAGTCGAAATGCTTGAAAATTTAATATAAGATTCTACATAAGTATTCTTATAGATGTGTATACAAATATTACAAATATAACAAGTATTTTAAATACTTAGGCAAAATTAATTTTTATAGGCATTTGAAGTTCAAATTTTGACAAACTTCGCTAAAATCACAAACAATTTGCAAATTGTTTAACAGTTAAAAATGTATAAAATATACAATTTTTATAGCTAATAAGTCTTGAAAATTTAATAAAAATTTTTTTATAAATAGTTCATACTGAAATAAAAAATAAATTTGCGTTATGTTTTTATAGACTTTATAAGTTCAAATTTGAATAAAATTACGTATTTGAACTATGAATAACGACATTCATTATTCTATAATAGTTCTAAAACATTAGTCGTGGTATTTATATTTTTATACACACAACGATATTTTTAAATACGATGTTGTTTGCAAAAATTAATATAGGTAACTGGTATAGTGGTACTAAATATAAAATTAATTACTTTAATAAAAATATCACTAAATATTTCATGAAATATTTGGCTATATAGGTTATAGACTGTCTTCGCTCAAGTCTATACTCTATCTATACCTATCATGGAGAAGAGTGGTATTCATTTGTCTACTTTTTTTAAAATTTAATTACAAAATTACCTTCTTATTATATTTGGAAAGCTATGATGTTTTATAACCAATAGATTTATTACATTGAAAAGCTCACAAAAATTAATCAAAAATTGTTTAAATTTATAAATTTTACTAACTATTCACTGCTTTTTTTTTTTGGTTTTAGTAGGGAAATAATACGCAGTTAAATTGTGCAGCAGTTAGCAATATGTAGTAGATTATGATATGGATAATACATATTCAAATATATTATAAAAATATACAATTATTCTGGTAACACTCAGACTCGTCATGAATAACATTACCTAGTTAAGTGTAATTTATAATGGGTACACACTACACACGTAAGTACAAGAATTAATATTTTAATACTATAAGTGAATAATTCGAAAGCGTATAATGTAGATACCACTCACCAAATCAGGTTCTAAATGTTCCATCAAGTATTATACGAGTATAATACTAATAATATTATGTATTTTTTCCCGAGTGAATTTGTAACCTCGTCATTGTCGTAGTCGTCGCGCGTCGTGTCGTCACGCGTGGATGTCGATATTACGTTAATAATTTATTCTGAACTATAGAAAACCGGTTGGTTTGGTTAAGTATTTTGATGATATAAATTACTAGTGCCTTTTATTTCTCATACACACGTTAGAATTCAGGAAAATATGGCATTTATTCGAATTTAAAACACAAACTTATATATTGTAACTTATTTTTTTTTAACTACATTTATCGTGTTTATCGCTAACAACTTTTTGTTGTTACCTCATGCTCGTTATAAAAAAACTGTTTATTTTTTTTAAGTTATAGTTATAAAATTTGGTTTCAATAATAACTCAATAAAAAATAATAAGTATATTATTGTCATTTCAGGTATATTTTTTTATTAATATCAGTTATATATTATCTTCTGTACTATTCGTACTTTGTAATTTCCTAGCTTAGTTTAACAAGGATGCACCTAAACATACAGTTCATTCCCACGCGTACCCCAAACTTATTAAATACCAAAGTTTGGAATTTCTATTAAACAAATTGTTAATACTCAACTTTCTGAATCATAATATCCAAATTTGACGGCCACAGTCCATGACAACGATCAGCAGGTGCGTAGCCAGAATTCTTTTTAGAGGGTTGTTTTGATTTTATAATTAAATATAACATGTGGAGAACTTTAAACATCTCCATTATAGTCATAAATCGTTATAATAATATTATTAAATATGAAATAGAATTCCTGAACCTTATGACAATATTAGGTTTTGTAGAAATCTGAAGCATATATAGTACATATATTTTTACCTTAAAGATGGCTGATGGAGGTGATTCAACTGTAGTCAAAACATCTCTTGGCTAAGCGAATGGAGAACAGTATATAGTACCTATTATTGTGTAAATTCTAATATTAGATTTGATTACTATTAACTATAGACGACCATGACGATAAACATGGAACATGGTATGAGTTGATAATCACACAATTTATATTTCTTACCAATTATTATATCTGATTACTTTGACTAGAATATTCGTATTACAACGCAATGAATATGATCACAACAATACAATTGATAAATAATGAATATAACTTTTCTACCTTTTTATAAATGAAATATGTTTATGTGTTGCATTTAATTACCTCATAGCTTCAATTTGAGTGACTTGATTATACTTATTAATGTGGACAGTTAGCTATTATTGCAGCTAAAAATTGTAAGGATAAATTAAAACTTATTAATTATAGTACTTTGAATAGGTTTACATAGTCCATTTAAAAATATAAAGGTATAAGTATTAAAGTATTTGTTTAAAAAACAATTTTTTATTTATAAGTAATGTATAACAATATATTTTAAGTATAATTGTCCATATATATTATATAGAAATATAGAATAATCCTATAATAAAAAGCAAACAATTTTCGATAATATGTTAAATTTATTTTGTCATGTTTTGAACACGGTTAGAATTGTATTCTTAAAATATATTTGAAACAACAATTATGACAAAATATCTGGTTTTTAAAATCTCTGTTAGTTATCAGTTATCACAATATGCATTCATAATAAAGATTAGTAAGTAGATAATCATAAGTATCTTTTAAAGCTAAGCAATTAATAAAAAAATATTTAAAATATAATGACTTAACAAAATACTTTCATACAAATCACATTATTTGGTAACAACAGTGTCCTAATGGCATTAAAGCTTATATTTATATAATAATAATATATAGGTAATTAATTTTTATTAAGACATTAATGTTTATAGTAAAATAATAAATAAAGACAATTGAATGTTTTTAACAATTACCATATTTTACATTTTTCAGTTTTTGGATTCATTCTTGAACCTTTTTCACATTTCCATACTTCACTAAATTCATCTGAATTGGTTAGTCCTGCAGTTACTCGTATACTATTTGGACTGTGCTCATCTAATATACTGTTTGATAATGATTCACGCGTTGTTGCTTCACACCAATTCTAATAAATAATGTTATATAATTAGCTGATGAATTACATCATGATGGATAACTACGTATTACAATAAAGTAATCAGAAACTATATTTTTAAAAGTTTTATAAATATGTACTTATTTACTTACATTTGCAAAAGCTAAGTAATACATTTGTTCATTACTGTACTGTTCAAATCCAGGTAGTTTAGGTTCTTCGCCGTTATCATTTACAAATTTTCTATAAGCCAATAGTGCTTCTCTCAATCCACCATTATCAGCAATATTTTCATCCAATGTTAATTTACCACTTATCTAAAATTTAATTTAGTTGTTAGTATAGTTATATAAAATATTATATCCAATTATTTTTATGTTTAATTGACTTAAAGAGACCTTAAGATTTTAAAATTACGTTTACTTAATTTTTTAATTATTGTTTATAATTTTATATAGTTAATAATTTATAATTTTAAAATAATAATAATATTATTATATTATTTAGTTTTAGCGTTGATTGAATCGATTTTACAGTTTTTGTGCTTACATAAAAGGCAGATGGGAACGATTCGAAATTGATATCATAACTCATTATTATACTATGCATACGACATTTATAAATTTATAATATGTATTTAATGGTTAGACTGTTGGAGTTATAACTATCTATAATATTACCTTTAGGTTATAGATATATATTATACTAATAGGAAGTAGTATCACTTATAATTTTTGAATAATATATTTTAAACGAACAAGTCACTGTATAATTGTACTAAGTCAAAGTATTAGACATAAGTCAATAGGTACTGCTAGTTTTAAATTTTTGCATCAGAAAAATTAGTTACAGGATATTGTCATTTCGTATTAAAAATCGATTTTAGTAGGTATATGTATTTAACGATTTATTAAAAAGTATATTTATTTAAAAAAATAACTGTATGTAAGACTGTATACAAAAAAATATAATTAAATAACTAATTTTAACTTAGCAGCCTAATGATAAAATAATGAAAACATACCTTTTCGCCGATTTCAGGTACTAAATAAGATTCATAATGATGAATGAAACAATCAGAACGTTTTTCATACTCAGCGATAGTTTGATTAGTCCACCACATATTTTGATTTCCATCGTGATCAAATTTTCGGCCAGTATTGTCAAAACCATGTGTTAATTCATGTCCCAGTATTGAGCCAAGAAAACCATAGTTGAGCATCCTAAAATTAATATAATTAGTACATTTTTCCTAGTATAATTAAAATTTAACATACTGCAAATCATGTCCAAAGAAAGGAAATTGTAATATACCGGCTGGAACAGCTGGAACACAATTTTTTGTTTTACATAATCATTAAGTTTAAAATAGTAAAAATTTTAAAATTGTGTTAGTTACTTATTGCATTTGCTTGGATCCAATTGTATGCATTTACTTCTAAAGGATCTGATGCCCAACTAAAAATATATTGATTTTATTGTTATATATTTTATTAAATACTTTTAGTATTTACTCACGAGTTTATAGTGTAATCGTTTAATTGTCTAAGTCCTACCAAAGACTCGTTTAATTCTCGTTGAACATAACGTATGACGTTCCCAAAATAGTCATTTTCTATTATTTCAAACTAAACAAATATTCAAAATAATCATTCAAATAATATAGTAAATACTGTATGAAATAAGTACATCATAATAATAGTCATCAAGTTGTTGTGGAATATCTATGAAATCAGGAAAGCCAATAAATGTTCTCATCTGCTCTGCCTTGTAAAGTGTTCTTTTTTTGGTCGTGTCGTCCATCCAATTTAACTCTTTGACTATTTTTTCAAATGCCCAATGAATATTTTCAATCATTTCAGCCGCCTAAAAATATACCACTATCATTTTTATATGTAAGATTTTAATATTTTCAAGTTTAATACCATTCTGGTGTTATTATATATTGATTCCATATCTACTAATAAACGCGAAACAGCCAATCCCATCATTGAGTTTACAGCATTTGCACAATAAATTGATCTCGAAGGATTATTTTCTAACCCGGTTGTTTCATAGTAGTATCTATCTTGTATAAATCGCATCTCATTTGTAGTATATGGCAAAAGAGTAACAACTACTTCCCACCATATATTTATGACTAAAATTACGTATATATAAAAATATACAATTAAAAACATTTATGTTATAGTAATTGGCATCTTAAAGCTCACGATATTTAACCATAAAAAATGTTAGCACTGTATATTATTGTATATAGTTAAATGCGTAAAAACTAATAATATTAATCAATTGTTTATACTTACTAGCATGGTTTTTATGATTACTAATTAATTCGAATAGAGCTTTAAAATATTCAATATTAGATATTTGAATCAAGTCAGTTTCGAAATCCAGTGTTAAATTTTCCACATCCATAAATAGAATTGTAAAGAATTGCTTCCAATCAATCTATATAGTTTAAAATGTATGTTATTATTATTTATTCAAAATAATCATAATTTAAAGGTAGGTACCAACATTAATTATAATATGTCGTGTTCAATTTGATCGGTAAATAGAAGTTCTACAATATTTGTAATACCTATGTGTTGTGTAAATGATAAATGAATTTATTTTATAGACGTCACCTATCAGTATATATGTATTTATGTAGAAAAAAAATATTTTTTTTTCTTTGAAATGCATAACAATAACTGTAATATTGGCTGATACAGAAAATGTGTAGGTAGCTTTATAATATAGGTATATATGGAGTTGTTTGGTAATAATATAATAATAAATAACTTACAATTTGCTCGTTTGTTTTAGTGAAATTATGTGTGATATCATCAGTAAAATTTTGTAATTCCTCAACAGTCATGAGTGATGGTAGTTCTTCATCTCCGTCATATATTTTATCTTTTATCTATAATTAATTATTTTTTCATATGGTTAAAATACAAAATGAAATATAATGGTAAATGTGTTAGGTAATTACTTTTGAATGTTCATTAATGAAATTTAATATTTGTGATACTTTAATTCCAAAATTGTGTAAATTAGGATTAAAATTATTGGATTTCGATTTATAAATTTCCATCCAAACGCTTTTAAAATATTTTGCATATGATTTTATGTAATCAATTTCATCTGAATATTCTTCACTATCATTTGTGTTGCCTACTTCTTCTTCAGATGCTAATGTTTCACGCATTTTTCTTGAACTCATTTTTTTAATATTATTCGTTATTTTGTGACTAGAAAATATGAAACATATTAATGTTAGTATTATTAAAAGTATAGTATAATGAGCAATTTAAATTCTTACACTGGAAATATATTTATATCTCTTGGTTTACCCAAACTAATTCGATTAATTGTCCGATTTTTTGTATCTGCCTCGACAGTTGTTACAAATAAAAAGTCTAAGTTAATTTGTTTTTTTAATTTTGCTAAAATTGACGATAAACTTGAAGATTTCATTCTAGTAGAATGCCCCATGTACGGCAATCCAATTTTTTCTAAAATTTGAATCAATTGTTTGATACCAACTGCGTTCATTTCATCTAAACGTAAAAGTAATATTTAATTAAAAGTGTCACCTATTTCATAAAATAGTATTTGTTATTACCGTATAATAAACTAACACACCTGTTGCCATGCAAGAACGATACAAAAGTCGGGACTGTGATACAGAATACGGATCATCGTCATTATCTTCTTTTTCCATAAAATCTAGAAACAAAATTCATAACATTAAAAGTAGGTAGTGCAATGAGCCCCAGTGGTGTATACCTTAGTTAACTAATCTAGTCCCACTGTTCAATAGTTTGTAATAATTTTATTGTCTATGCGATGTAATTAAAAATATTGTAACGTTACGAGCTAGATCGGATTTACGTTACAGCAATGTAAATATTCTTGTTAATGTCCGTCATTTTTGTACTTCATATAAACGTAATAAATGAGTCATTCTGCAATATCTTACCGACATAAAAATAACATTCATAGAACATACCAGAATCGAATACGTTTTAAACTAATATAACATTATTTCAATATCACAGAACTATCTACTATTTCTAGATAATCATTTATTACAATAAAGAAAAAAAAAGCAAACATGTAATGCACGGGACGAATCTCATACCTCTTATAAGTACTAACATTACAGCGTGTACTTCAGCAAACCGATCATTTGAAACAGCTGTTTTTGGTATTTTATGCGATTTGGCGAAGTTTCCACAGGCAAATTGATAAAAGTCTTCACATGGATCTACAGATTTATTCATTGACTCAACTAATGATGTAGCTATATTATAACAGATAGAACATATTTTGTTAGATATTACGGATCTGTATAAATTCGTCCACTATATATACTTGTTATAATATAAACTAACCAGATCTTAAGCAGTCTTCTGTTGTGCATATTCTTTTGTTTTGATCTTCTGTCTTCGTTAGGTCTAACAAAAAAACAACGTGAAGTTTTTACATTATTAATATAAACTCATTATACAATTTATAAGACGTGGATTCTAAGTTTACTTTAAAGAGGGACCGAAAAAAATGAATATAAATAGAATTATTCTTTGGGGAATTGATAATTTTGTATTTTAAATCAATTTTTGAATATCTAATTAAACATCATTTTTTATGATTATCATGTATAGCAACAATGTAATTTATAGTTTTTCAGTTGATACAATTTATGACTACACAATATTATGTTTAATATATTAAAGAAAAAATGTTAAAAATACATTACGTAACAAAAAAAAAATATTTATATATTTTTATTTTTATTCCGAAATTATTTAATAATATTAATCATGAATTTATCAAATCTCTTAGTTTGATAAGGAAGTTACTTTTAATACCTCATAATAAATTTACTTAACTTAAAAATGTATTATTTAAACACACAATACGCATAATATATTTTGTACCATATCGGTCAATCTATAAATATGAATCATTAGTGTGTGTGTGTGGGGGGGGAGGGGCATAAGTAAAAATATCTCAAAAACGCTTCAAATGAAACAACATAATATAGTTCGAATCGGTCTAAATAAATGTAACTTAAAAGGATCAACAAAGAAAAATTGCCGGGATTTGAGTGAATTACCAGTAAAATATTTATCAAAAAAATTGCTCTTATATATCTGTCTTTAAACGTTATATAAAGTATAATAGCAAATCATTTGAAAAAAAAAAGATTAAATAGAGTTTACGACATTCCTATAAAGTATGCTTTTAAATCCTGAGGTCAGCTTTCGTTGATTATTTAGGATCTACGTATTTTAAATTTTTGCAAAATTAAAAAAAATACATTTTAATCAAAGTAAAGCTTAAAATATTATTTATAATCATTTATTCTTAGAATCAGAATATTTTAAATGTTTTTTAAATTATATAATTTTTTACTTTATATCAAAATAATTAACTATATGTTTTTTCTTCTCTTTTTTTTTTATTTTCTTATTATTATATTTTCCTTTCTACGTATGTATAAATGTATTTTACTTTTTTGATTTAATTTAATTACTCATTATCTCTAACTCATACATTTAGCTTATTGTCTTATTAACCTGTATTTAAAAATGTTTATTATGTACTTATATTATGATTAAAAGAATGAAAAATAAAAAAATTCCGAATACATTAAACATAATTTATATGTGTCATAATTTGTTCATAGATTAATAGTACTTCAGTCTTGGCTCTCTAAGCACGTCAATCAGTCATTTTAAAACTACGTATTTGTATATATTCTTTAGCTACATTATTTATAAATAATTCAATACTTACAGGCAAATGATAATCCGAAAACAGCTATTATGAGCACTGCAAATATGAATATTAGTAATGTTAAAACTATGTAGAAGGTTCTTCGGCTTTCCATTTTGTTTTTGAACCTGTTTTGCGTATCAGATTAATTTGAGATAAAATACCCTAACCCTTATTCAAATAAATTGTTTCTATTTTTTTTCTATATTTTTGAGGGTACAAGGATGGTTTTTACGTTACCTTGACACAAATATCAACGTAATGTCATTTCAAGGTTATATTTATGTCCTATACTATTTATTCTATTGTGAGTTACGATTCATTGATCTTGAAACAATAAAGAGTTGTTATTCCCTTTAAGAATAAAGAAACATTTTACATTGGAATACTTGGATTATTGTTCCGATTCATTGTCTGAAATCTTTATATAATAATTTAAAACCAATAACGTACCTATTCAATATTAATTTAATAGACATATTAGATAATTGATTCATTGGATTGGTCTAAGATAAAAAATAATGTCTAATTATAGAAATATAGAATTTAGTAAAAAATATTTGAAACTTCGGAAAGAATATTTTTATTTTATTTTTTGTGATGATTCAATTTATATTATTAGTTATCCATTTAATAACGTTTCATAATTATATTCCATAATTGATACACCTAAAATAATTAAATATTGTTCACTTACGATTTCGGATAGCCCGATTCGGGATCTCTAAGTCCATCGTTTTTTAGTTTACTTGTCGGTAAATCTTCGTCGTCACCTGTTGAATTTAAAAAATAAACTTTGATTAATTGTTTACACCAAAAATTGTTTTTCAAATAATTTTTAGTTATCGTTTCAGAATAAAATATAGTTATTTCTTTAAATATTTTTAATTTCAAGAAAAAAAATATTTATATCTAGGTACCTAATTTTGACCGAACTGAACCTTCGCGACAGAACTGTAAATGACGATTGTCTTACCTATTTATTTTTATTGATGAAAACACTATTTCATTCGAGTAACCTTGAAATAGTACCTAATAATACCTAAGATTATTACATCGGGAAGTTTACAAATATTTGCAATACATTACTTACCTACACGGCTACACCGGTACACAGTCACAAATCAAATAATAAGAGTATCATGCAAGTCGTGATAATAAAAATATACCTACATAGCACGGACTTTTAATATAAACACTATAATATTTTAGCATACAAATCACTTATTTATTAAAATGTAAGAAATATATTATGAAAGACGTATACAAGTTATTATTTAAATATCTTCTAAATGTACCGTTATATTGCAATGTATAAGATAATTTATTTAAAAATTAAATAAGATTTAACACAAAATACTGTAACTAATGTGTGAAACATGCAATCTAGCTAGTTATAACCATTAAATAGTTCATTTTTAAGATAAATTTTACTTGAAAAAAACAATAGTAAGTATATTCAATAAATAATGAAAAATATTTTTTATAAAATACGTGGTTTTTTTTCGTAAATTGATTATTTTTATAATGTTTTATTTGACTTTAATATTCGTGTACTTCATAAAACACTTTGATTTAAAAAATGTTATTTTGTTTAATTAATGCTAGATGTTGATGATTAAAACTTAACATATTTTATCGATTTGTATCATAAAAATTTGAATACTTGTTAGAACGATGAAATTTCCAAAATAAAAATGATTAACAGTAGTGATTTGATATAACACCAAGGGCATTAGAGAGGGTGAATTTAGTACCA
The DNA here is from genome assembly GCF_020882245.1 of Rhopalosiphum padi. NCBI lineage: Eukaryota > Metazoa > Arthropoda > Insecta > Hemiptera > Aphididae > Rhopalosiphum > Rhopalosiphum padi. Next base: position 22,440,607 of record NC_083597.1, on the reverse strand, counting down.
TGGCATTATAAAATATGCAAAAACAACTGTTTTTATTATCTTGCTGAATACTATCTAAGTGTACTTATCTACATTCATTTTATATTTGTTAATATTTTAAATTTTTTATAATATTTATTTTTAATAATTTTTTTAAATTATGATTTTTAAATTTTTATAATTTAAAAATTAAAATTAATTAACTAATTCTTACGAGGGAAGATCATCCGTTAAATCTACTATTGATTATATTAGTATAGATTGAAAGGATTCGGTTTAAATTGTGATTTGTTAAGCAATATAAATGTTTTTTTTTAGTCTAATCGTATATTCTATGTTTTTTGATGAAAAAAAAAATAGTAGTTAATGCATTATTATTTATGAATGTATTGTTATTGTGGTTTTATAGATAATTCTATAAAGTATAAATATAATATTGTTATTAATTAATTATTTCCAATGAATAATATAATATATTGTGTTTTTCTATAATATCACATATCTTAAAGGTGGCATGCATTGATGTATTTATATTCAATACATTTTGATTAAGTAGAGTACCTACATTAGACATTAGTATATAATATATTATTTATAGTCTGTTTACATTTTTGAGTTGATGACCTCTGCATAATGTTTATAGCTGCGTTCTGTTTATTGGTGTTATGTTACATATACATATTACATAGAGCATGCTATAATATAATATCTAACGTATCGTGTAAAATGACGGACAGGATCCAGATACTGGTATCCGGGAACTCGTCTTATTTCACCTACCTCAGCGCAGGAAATAGATGTATAATATTATAAATTTTAAATTGTGTGGTTAGGTGGGGGAAATTGGACAAGTGGAATTCTACAGATAACTGCAATTGACGCACATCACCATCATCGGTTTAAATTCGATCAAAGTATGTTGTTGATGAGAGATAATAACCCCCCCCCCCATTTGGTGATGAAAATCAGTGCATAGCATAATCTCCTTAGAAAACAACAGTTTAAACTATTGCAAAATTATAGACTGTTTTTTTAAATCAACTTAAATGTACTACTACAGCATATATTTATAAGACTATAACTCGGTAATAAATTTATTTTCTACGCATTGGTTATATTTTATTAAAATTCTAAGTTTTAATAACTATTAACTATATTAAGCTATACCAAAATTAAATTGAAAACAATTTCGTTTTGCAAATCTCATCACAATACATAGTGCTATATATTATATAAGTTTATATAAGTCCTGTGTTAGACAAAGATAACCCGATTAGGTAATTTAGATAAGGTAATAATACATAACACTTAAAATATTTATCTAGATAATATACGTAGATAAACAAACGTATTTAAATAAAAACGGATAATTTAAAATTTGCTTTTTATAAAATATCATTTTTATTGAAATAGCTATAATTTATATTTTAGATTTTAAGTGGAGCGATAAATGTATTGATTTTAGAACGATATGTGTCTTTTTGAGCTATTTATAGATATTTACAATTTTTCACTTGTTTAGTGTTTTAGTTATATCATAAGTTTTTTATTTACCAATTAAATTACTTTTCAAAATATGCCGTGGCCATAAACGTGATAAAAAATATCAAAAATGTATAAAAAAAAATATATTAAGAATAATTTTTTTTATAAACATTTTAAGTTTAAATTTGGACGAAATTATAGATTTTAAGTATGAATAACGATATTTATTATTTTTTTATAGTTCAAAAATATTATTCGTTGGAGCATATGACTTTTCATATTATATTATTATATTTTATTCATTCGATAATATCTTCACAAGTGCAATGTTTTTGGAAAAAATTATTTAACCTACTTGTATTAATAATATTAATATAAATTCTTTTATTTAATTGTAATATCGAAAAATATAACATGAAATATTATATAGATAAATCTGATAGACTGTTTCCGCTCAGAATTGTTTTTTGTATACAATGATAATGTATCTTAAAATTCAAATTTAACACGTCCATCATAATGACATTTATAGTACCTATGGTACAACAGAACCGTTTCTATTTGCTTACCTTTTTATACTTGAAAATAAGCGTATTTAAAATACGATTATTCATTGGTATTTACAGAGAATGGACGTATACTACGAAATACAAATATTAAAACACACGTAATAAATAAATACAAGAGATCATGAAAAAAAAATCAAATAGACTATTAGTATAGGCACTACCTTAGAAACATTAATAACTCCTCATTAAACATTTTTTTTTTATAAAAATAAATTGTAAATCTTATCACAAAAAATTACCTAGATAATAATTTTAGATAAATAAATATATACTTAAATCTTATTTTATATAAATAAGGGATAATACTGGTTATAATAAATTCATAAGTATATGACCTATAGGCTATAATACGTTTTAAGTTATAGATTATATAATAATAAGATTGGAATAATAACGATAAAAATAGTGTTTTTTAAAACTATATTATAAATATACAGTATTTATAGATTCAAAATATATTAAAGATGACAATTATAAAAATTATAGATAACATAGATAATTTTTTGAATGTCAAAAAGTTTTCTCAAAAAGATCTGAAACAAATTCAATTTAGTCTTTCCGTGTTTGAAAAATGAAACCTAAAATATAATATTATGAGCAATTGTATCGATCATTTACTTATGTATTGATTTTTTTTTAAGTTTATATGGAATTTCAAGTAGGTATGTTTGTTTTTCGAAATTAATAATATATAATTATGATATTTTTTGCTACTAAAATTTGAATATTGGCGTTTTAGCGTTTGAGCTATACTTATTTAATTTGTAATTTTAGTATTCCATTCTATTAATTATTTTTATGTTGTTCTATGTTCATAAATTTAATATTATTTAATAATTTATATCGGCTAGTTTTGATAAAAATAACTTTTAATTGGTAACTGCAGCTTATAATTGCTCTGTGCGCAGCAACAGTATTTTGCATTTTAAACGTATTTATAATTGTACTGTATATGTTGTATACATTATGAAGTGATCATAAATTGACGCATTATAATAGGTGCCTGCAGTATACATAAGTTATAGATATTACGCACTCTATACTTAATCTTAATAGTAATTTAATCATATATTGTTGAGAGAGACAAGAGTACTCATTAGTCATTGCGATATTTAGTATTTTAAGACATTTAATTAAAATTAAACTTTCGGTAGTCATTTAAATTTTATTTTTGGTTTGATATTATTAAGTTTCAAATATTAGCTAAGCACTGTTATTAATATATCAACTTTTAACATTTTAATGAATTATTATACAACAGACGAAGTTGTGATAATTGAATGTACAATTTTTATTGAATTCATACTAATATTTAAATTACAAACATTTATTTAATAAAAATGAATTATGTATATGCGTGTTTTTAAATTGTTGAAGGTTTATGGAATTTGTAGTTAATTACAATGATATTTTTCGAAAAAAAAACCATTGATATCACTAATAATATTTTCATTGCAACATACTTGTTATGAAATTATTTCTTACTATTATATTATTATTTTTTTTTTTGCTAGTAAATGAATAAAATACAATTTATTTATTATTTGTTTGTTGTATTTACTTGTTACATTTTTTGGGATTCCCAAATATTTATAGCTTGTTAAAAACTTCTTGTATTCAGTATATTTATTAAAAGTTTGACTTACCTAATTTCTAGTATAGATACCTAAAATAATATTTAATTGTATTTGTTAACGATTTATTATCAGTTGTGTGTTATAAAAAAATATATTTTTAACCTATTAAAGTCACTGGTGTACACGAAGTAGTCCAGAGGATACTGCAGGATAAAATATAAATAGGTACCTATCGATGAACACAATTCGGTATAAAAACCCGACCACTAGTTGAATCTAATTATATTTTTTAATTATGTATTTTTTTTTTTATTTCATATTACGGATATACACAATGCACTTACTCATTTTGGTTTAATTATATTTGTCCTTCTGCACGACCCTCCCCTTCGTGTGCATGAATACGATATTATTGTGTAGAACCGTCGCGCGTCGATGTATACAGATTACGGTACAGCTAGCCGGCACAGGTCGTCGCGATCGCGTGCTGACTATTTGTCGGCCTTCGTCTAACTGAAACGCCCAACCATACATACATGTTGCGGTCTTTTTTTACGCCGGCTTCATATGGATTTATGTTTTGCTTTCATGTTGACAGTTCTGCCAACAAACATGTGGCGCGGCCAGGCGCTATACGCGGTGGGATGAGAGGAGAACATAACATGAGGTTCAGTCTTTTATTTGTCCCATGGTCTGCTGATTCTGGCAGAAACATATAATAATAATAGTAAAAATAATAATATATAAAGTCTTGTCCGTACATGTAGGTGAGCGCGAAATTGGTTTTTTATGCTTGCACTACGTCTCGGTTTGGGCGTGCCATTACAATGCGGTAGACGCGTCATATATGCACATAATATGCGTTGGTTCATCTACCGATAATAATCAAACGGTTATTATATATTTACAGTTTACCTATTATATTATTATATTATACTGTATTGTTACGACCAATAAATTTATAATCCATTTTGTGAAGTAATACCGTGTATGCATTATACAACGTATTTTACATTCTTACATTATATTGATTTCATTACGATCAAGTGTGCTTTTTCATTTTTGTATTTATTAACTCGGGGTAGTAAAAATGCTTCAATTTTCAACATTAAAGTGGTAGTAAATTTGATCGAGCGAGTACTTTGGGGTATAAATTCTTAGTACTTTTCTAAACAATCGGGAAAATAAAAAAAATAATTATAAAATGTTAAATTTTTATAGCTGAGGATAGAACAATTAGTTTAAGCAGTTCATAATTACCTAACCATAAAATCTTTAAAACATTTTAAACACAATTTTTTATGGAGAAATCAATAGTAAAATAAAAAACTTTAAAGGTACCTATATATTTTGTAGTATCGGCAGTATGTAGCTCTGCAGAATCGGGTTTTCATATAAAATAATGTATCACTGAACTATATAAATTTTAGGGATACGTATTTTATAATTGTGTAAAAATTTGCCAAAAATAACTAAGTAATTTTATACCTACAATAATCATCACTAGTTGTATATATTTATTCAATGGTAGAAACATATTATTGTTTAATGTGTAGCTTATATATAAAATGAATTACATGTTATAGGCGAAGACGCGAATATCAAGAAAATTATAGGTGCTCCCCTCATAACAATATTTTTAAGTTATATTTCTTAATAAATATGTGTATATATTTTACGTCCAACTTTAAGCTCATAACTATACCTATTAATAAGTAGTAAGTACTAATAAAACAAGACATACATGTCTAGCGGACTGTCCAAGAAAAATTGTAAAGTATATATTATTATATTTAACATTTACACTGATAAAATAATAACTTAAGACTTCTCTTCTCTCCATAATATTGTGCAGGTGGAGATTCACCTATATTAACATTCTTTTTTCACAAGTATCTTGATAATACTGTCTATTGTCAATAGCTGGTACTTATGTCTGTACAAATTATCTTTTAGATTGTGTGTAATTATTTTGACTATATTCTACCAGTTTTTTGATTAATTTATGTAATTAGCACGATTAAAATAAAAATAAAAATAATTAATTATCATTTTAATGATTTTATATTTATCGCACTATTATTTTATTTGATACTATTCCCTTTTTAGATAATTTTGTAGTCGTCTATGTATATTAATTATGTAATATTTTTGGTGACGAACATAATAATATAATTAACTATTTACAATGATTTTGCAAACTAGTCTGAATACAATTAAAAAAAAAAAACTGTTAAACTTTTTATTTATGATAACCTTATGTGACTTTATTTTCATTTAAACGTTTTTTCCACTTACCTTTTGTTGCTGTGAATTGATTTATTAAGTGATTTTAATTTGGCGTATTTGCTAAATATCTGTATGTTTTTATAGTCCTGCTCATTTTATCTTACTTAACATATTTTACATAGAACAACCTCGCTTTATATTGTTTTATTTTTATTTTTGTGTTCTTAATACTTTTAATTTTTTTTCTGTAATATCACAACATTTTTAAATGTTGAACTATACAATTTTTATTTAAATCGTTTCAAACACATCATGTTATAATATAATAATAATTATTAAATAAAATTTTACCACATGTTATAAAAATAAAATGGTATTGCTATTGAAAAATTCTTTTACTTAATTAGAATTTGCAGATTAATGATTCAATACTGATAAACTGAGTTTTTAATTGAATCAGATATAAAAATCAACAAAAAAAATTCATCAATATATTTTATTGTTGATTTATTTTACATTTAAGCATTTACGTTGTTGTACGTTCAACAGTTCCAACTTTTGTCATAAACTTAAATATTAAAATAAATTGACTTATAATTAAAGAAATTTATCTGTGCTATTTTTATTGGTCGTTAATTTTGAAGAAAGTTACCTATGACTTTATGGGTATGAAAGAAATATATAAAATTGAAAAATGATCACAAATTGATTAAAAATAAATTAGAATATAGTAAAAAATATACAAAATAATGTAGTTTCTTTTTATATTAATAACAGGTCAATTCACTCTAATAGTAAAGCTAACAATTTAAAGTTGAAACTTCTTTACGCAAATTTGTTATGCTGTCCGTTTGTAAGACGAAGACAGCATAGTATGTAGATGTGACGTCCGCATAATATTTTATACTTATTATGATGTTTGTAGGTACTTAGCTACCCATCTAGCTACGGACCTAGTATATACCTAACATTATGTATCTTAATTTAAATTTTAAAATATTTAAAAATGTATATGTGTTCTATTACAGTTTGAAAATAATAGATAATCACTATTAAAATACCTAGTTTTATTAAGTAATTATAATATTTTTTTTTTAACACTGTATATTATTATACATGAATATCCAGTATCCATAAAATGTATATAATATTAATGTTTTATACTATTGCAGTATTGCATATTACTTGTATACTTTCAAATATACTATATTTAAGTCCTGTTCGAACTATTTAATTCTATTCAATGGTTTCAATTCAAACTACGAGAGATTACTTAAAAGTGTGAAAAATGTCTTGTATTATACTCGATGTTTTTGGCAAAGATGCAAAGTAGCTAAAATTAGTTATACCTCTATAAGAAGGTCGTTGGAATTTACTATTACTATAACTATATTACAACTATTAACTAAAATAAAAAAAAAAAAAAAAACAATAGTATTATTGGTGGAATTTTTTCATTCATTCAAATTTAATTCATTAATTTTATTAGCTTCATTCTGACAGAATCACATATGTAGTCATGTTAAATTGTTAAAAATATTATTTATATTTATCATATAATATATTAAGAAGTAATCTAAATTGTTTTTATAGTGAAGTAGAAACCGATTATAACAACGTCTAAGAGATAGATTAGTAAATTATTGTTTTACCTAGTTTGTCGTATTAACTGATGTTTGAAAATATTAAAAAAAAAAAAAAACAGATAAAACAAAATATTTTACTGATTAATAATTAAAAAATGTTACTGACAAAGTTGTAGGTTTTTCCATTTTCGATTTAATTATCATTTTATTTTATTCTCCGCAAATGCGCTGGTGGTTATTGAGCTTTTTATAATTATTTACCAATATATCATAATACGTTATAATCCAAATCATATTATTATTATGCTATTCCATCACTTTATCTAATATTAAAGTAAATTATAATACAGGTATGTTACATATTTTATTAGTTTTAATAAAAAATATTGTTGTTCTAAGGTGTATCGTATAAACCATATTATTTTCACGCACTTACATGGATTATTTACTATAGTGACCATATTAAAATGTAGTCTTGATAGAAAAAGTGTCATTTTATTTTTTATTTTGTAGTTATTGTAAAACAACACTTCTATAAAATATTTGATTATATTAAAATTAATGTTTTATGCTTAAAAGTTATTTTACAAAATATTAAAATCTTTTTTGACGGCAAACGGTCAACAACTAACATATTAAATATTCAGCGAGTAATACAAAAATGTGTCATTGGAGGGTTGAATTGAATGGCCGTGTTGGGGTTGTACTGGTTTAAATCACGATGGTAACCTTTACGCCTCCTTTACAAATGTCAACATCTGTATGGCGATAATCTAACCAGTGCAATTGACTAGATGAAAATTTATTATAGATTATGTACATTTAATATTATTATTATTATTATTATTATTAAACTATGTCAATCTCAAATTTGGTTATCCTCATAAACGTTTAAACTCGTGATCTATAAATTATTAATTTATAACTATTTCTTAATAATATAAAAAAATATAACATATTAAGTATTTTTTCATCTTATTCTGAACTCGTATAAGTACGTGATTCTTGAACGAGTGTATTTTAGTTATAATTTGTGTACAAAAATAAGTTATAGTAATTAATAGACAATTAAGTTTATACAAAGGTACATATTTCTTTAATATAACATTAACATGTTAAATATTAGCTAATATGTATTATACTAACAACTAGTATATGTAAATAATACATTAGTTTACATATCCAATTTGAATAAAATGAAAAAAATATGTCATTTTATAGATTACCAAATTCGACATTTATCTGTTTTTGGAGTCATTGGAGAACCAATTGGACAAGACCATACTTTTGCGAACTTTGGTGAAAGCGATAGGACTTCCCGTACTCGAACCACGTTTTGACTGTGACTGCTAAAATTTACGAATTAGCTGTCAGTGTTGTCATAATGACAGAATCGCTAAAATAGTATAATTATTATTTAAAGATGGATTTTAAAATAAATATAATTAGTGGCTAAATACATAATATAATTGAATAAATGTATACAATAAAATTTATATTATCTTATACTAATAAATATAATAATTAAATCGGCAGTGATACTATTGATACTTATTAGTTAATATTTATGATTTATTTATTTATGTAATTAAAGTCTACTTTATAATATTTTAGTAGATGTTTTGAATTTCGAATACGACCGTTATAACTATGAACTCTATTAATTTTATCGCTACTGCTAATAAACAATATAACTTTTTTAATATCATAAATTTCTATTGTAAGTTATTTCATTATTGAATTGTATGAAACTAATATAAATGATGATTAGCGTTTTTTAATTTTAATAATATAATATTTCTTTATCTTAATTATCAATGATCAACTGATTTTAGTGTCTTTATTATCAGTTTTAAATTATATGTCTCAACAGAAGATGTGAAAAACAGTAACATAGAGTCTGTTAGATATGAATTTGCTGAAAATATATTAGCTGCTATCTACAGATTTTCGGCATTTACATAATTGTATACTTATATAATGTCAGTAGGTAGTACTAGGTAGGTACTGGTAATGCTTTATGAGATTATCTATACCTGTTATGTGGTTATATCTTATATTGATTATTACCTTATTAATAATTTTTCTAGGGAACGAACAAACAAACATCGCAAAATAAATCATATAAAAACTAGTAATAGATTATACGAGGAGGTAGGTAGATAGAACATTTTCATCTTTATTCAATTAACATTCAACTAATGTAATATAAAAGATAGTTTATTACCTAACAGATATTTCAATTTTCCAATAAATCATTTAGAAGTACTTACATTTTAAAATTAATTATTTAGTATATTGTCATAATTATATGGGTATCCAAAATACGTTTTCGTATTAGCTAATTTTCGTAAAATAGCATTCTTTCATCGTCCATCTAACTCGCTTCACGAACCATTTTACGTAAGGCCCATTTTATATTATCAGTCATTTCGGTTAACTAAAACAAATTTCACAATATATAAATATTGATTGGATTTATACTTTTTTTTTATTACTATTAAAATAGAAAAAATGTACAACCTGTATACAAATAATACAATAAGTAATTTTGTTGACATTTAATTACTTTTACTAGGCTGGACGGTTTGAGGGGAAGGAGCGTCCATTGACAATGCTTCCAATATGGACTTTATTTAATGAGTATTAATAATAAAATAACATGGCCATTTTCGTTTGAGGCGACGGGGAGGTTGGTCAAGCAGTGTGGTAGAGGCTAGGTTGGCAATGAGAGGATTAGAGTGGTTTATTAATTTGTGGAATTTATTATAATTTTACGATGCCAGTACTGGTATCGTTGGTACATTGATATCATGGTGCAGGGATCTATTACTAACATACCACGGAGCATTCGTGAGGAGACGAAGGTTTATCGATTGGAAAGATTGAATGATTTTTAGCTTAGAGTTTTTCGTGGAACTCCATAGTTGAATACCATACGTCATTGCAGAGCGTATCGATTGGTTGTAAATTAGCATTTTGTTTACTAATGAGATTTTTGACTGGAGTAGTTGCCTTAGCTTGTGAATACAGAGGTTTAGTGTTTTTCATTTTGTTTTTATATAAATTGCCAAGGTCAGCCTTTTATCAAGGTGGAGACCTAGATACTTGACAGATGTATTCATGGGGATTATTTTTCCATTGAGAAAAACGGGGGGAGTATTTTTGGGAAAGCAGTCATGAATAATTCTAGAACATCGGGTTGTCTATTGGAGTGAAAAGGACAATATGTAAGATTAGAGGGACTGATTTTTAAAATGTGATTGAGTAAAAAGCTGTTGAGCATCCGACCTCTAGTGTTTGGTGAACACCATCGGGGATATTTTGAGTTAAAGTTACCACCTATTAAAAAGTGATTGCCAAGGGAGGTAAAACAGCGAGAGCTCGTCAGTACTTATTTTTGTACCAGGGCGAAAATAGACAGCAGACAATAGTAAGAATGTAGTTTAAGGTCATAGCAATATTAGTGGCTTGTATAGTTTTATACTTTAATTTATTAGTTCAAAAATACTTGCTGCAGCTTTAGAAGAATTATCTAAGGTGTTTATCATAGAATACCCGGTGATCACTCCAAAAAATTCCTTCGTCAATGAAAAAAAAAATGTCTAAAATAATTAGAAACAACTTTTTAGATTAATGGTAATAAACAATTTGAATAGATACTAAGTTTCACATACTCGTAATTAAAATTCTTCCCAGCTGGAAAACGTTTTTCTAAATTAGCTACTACATAAGACAGTATAGACATTTCTAAATACATTTCAAAATTATATTATTCAATAAATATACACCATAATAAAATAATGTTAAATTAATTATTACTTATTATTATTGTTGGTATTTGAGATAATAATATAAAATCGTCTAAATAATCTCTGTTGCTTATTAAAAGTTCATAATTATCTGCATTTTCTGATGTAAATATTTCATAAACTTTTGGTTGGATATCACGAGTTAACTCTCACAGGTATAATGTCCAATTAAACTAAACATTTTTTTACCATAAAAATTATTTAATTAATTATTTTTCGTTAATTTTTTAGCGAGATATAGCTTTTCAAAGTTGGGTGGTTTTTATACTTCTTCTATCTGAAGACCAGTAGTCACATGGATAATAAATAATAAAAGGTACATATTTTCATATGTAATAAACTCGTTACCCACTATCTATGCAGTGATGAACTTTGTACCCGTAGTTTTAACAACGCCTCACAGCCGTAATAACCTGTAAGATGAGCACCTAAAAACCTCAAACCACCCCACTTTAAGCAGCTATCTCACTAACAGTTAAATTAAAAATAATGATTTTAACGTTAAAATTCATAAAAAAAATAGCCCTACTATTTTATGACAGTTTAAATACAGGTTACCATTTGAAAATCAAAAGTTGATAGTGGTTCCATTATTAAATAAAAGATGAAAAAAGGGTTCGAGAAAAGCATGATATAAAATATTTTGAAAAAAAAATATAAATAAAGTCAATACTTGACGAAATAATGAGTGTACAATGATAAAATAATCACTCTGTATAGTGGATATGGTAAATGTATAAGTAATTTAACTTAAAACATATTTAAGTTTAAACAATTAACAATTACAAAATGTTGATTTATCTGTTATTAATTATTGAATATTATTAGATAGTAACAATAAATATCCCATGAGTATAAGTATTAGGTAGTTTCTTCGATTATATAATTTATAGGTATGCTTATTATACATATGTACTTACCCATAATCAAAATAATAAAAATCAAATACGCTAACAATTTTTTTATTTGTCTAAGACAATAATTTCTTTGTGGTTGAATTGAATGAGTGCGAACGACTGATTGCTATTCAACGCAACCGAGTGCGTTGTGTTGGGGAGCCCTTGAGTATAACCAAGGTTGATGAGAAATTGTAATATTTGTATGCCTACTTATGTATTCTACATAAGACAATTTTTTCGACACGTAATTATATTTAAGTAAAAAGTTTAATCTAAAATACAGAATCAATGTGCTAAAAAAAAAATATAGGTAATTTGCAATAAAATTAATTAATTAGTTAATTTGGTGGTCTTAAAGTTGCGTTATAGTGATAACTATAACTACTATGTTTAGATATAATTTTCTAAGACATTTAAATTTTTATATATATTATATTTCAAATAATTATTTAATTATATTTTATGAATTTAATAAATTTACCATAATTAAGTGCAAAATATTTAATTATCTATTTACTATGTTATTATTAAATACCTAGGATTTATAACAACGTTTAAGAGATAGATCAGTAAATTATTGTTTCACCTAGTTTGTCGTATTAACTACTGTTTAGAAAATATTTAAAAAAAAAATGCATAAGAGATAAAACAAAATATTTTACTGATTAATAATTAAAAAATGTTACTGTCAAATCTGTAGTTTTTTCCATTTTCGATTTAATTATCATTTTATTTTATTCTCCGCAAATACGTTGGTGATTATTGAGCTTTTTATAATTATTTAACAATATATCATAATACGTTATAATCCAAATCAATTCATTATTATTAATATTATGCTATTCCATCACTTTATCTAATATTAAAAATAAATTATAATACAGGTATGTTACATATTTTATTAGTTTTAATAAAAATATTGTTGTTCTAAGGTGTATCGTATAAACCATATTATTTTCACGCACTTACATGGATTATTTACTATAGTGACCATATTAAAATGTAGTCTTGATAGAAAAAGTGTAATTTTATTTTTTATTTTGTTACTATTGTAAAACAATACTTCTATAAATTTGATTATATTACAATTATTGTTTTATACTTAAAAGTTATTTTACAAAATATTAAAATCTTTTTTGACGGCAAACGGTCGACAACTAACATATTATTAAACATTCAGCGAGACAGCGAGTAATACGAAAATGTGTCATTGGAGGGTTGAATTCAATGGCCGTGTTGGGGCTGTACTGGTTTAAATCACGGTGGTAACCTTTACGCCTCCTTTACAAATGTCAACATCTGTATGGCGGTAACCTAACGAGTACAATTGTCTAGATGAAAATGTTTGCCCATCTTTTGTTACTGATTTGTTATATTAAAGTAAAAATGTACAATACTTACTTTTTCTTCAGTCCGGTCGTCAACGGTGTCAAATCCAATTAAACAACAATTAAATTATTTACACCAGTTATTTTTTATATTATTTTTTATTATTATTATGACTTAACATTAACAATTAAGTCATTAGCCTGGACAAGGATTTACAATCACTATTTTATAATATAATAAGAATGTACATTGAACATTAAAATCATTATACTACAAAGGAAATTTGGTAATAAGATTAATACAAATAGTAATAGATTAATATGACTGTTTAGATTCGGTTGTACAAATTAGTTTTTTTTAGGAAATATATTAATAAATTAAAGTTTTTTAATGATAATACATCTTCTAGATTTGTGTGCTGAGGGTTTACTATTATTTGTATCTGTGTATTATAGATGATGTACATTTTATGTTATTATTATTATTTTTATTATTAAAATATGTCACTCTCAAATTTGGTTATTCTCTTAAACGTATAAACTCTTCGATCTATAAATTATTAATTTATAACTATTTCTTTTAGTCAATATAACATATTAAGTATTTTTCATCTTATTCTCAACTCGTAAATTACGTATAAAAACCAAAAAACCTATATACTTATAGATTTGGTTTAGTCATTATTGTGTTTAGTTCAAAATACAATATTATTTCAATGATTAAAATAAATAATAATAGTAATATATATTTAAAAATATCTATAGTAATTACGTGGTTCTTGAACGAGTGTATTTTAGTTAAAATTTGTGTACAAAAATAAGTTATAGTAATTAGTAGACAATTAAGTTTATACAGAGGAACTTATTTCTTTAATATAACATTAACATGTTAAATATTAGCTAATATGTATTATACTAACAAGTAATATGTGTAAATAATACATTAGTATACTTCCAATTTGAATAAATTGAAAAAAATATGTCATTATATAGATTACCAAATTCGACATTTATCTTTTTTTGGATTCATTGGAGAACCAATTGGACAAGACCATGCTTTTGCGAACTCTGGTGAAAGCGATAGGACTTCTCGTACTCGAACCACGTTTGGACTGTGACTGCTAAAATTGTCAAATTGGCTGTCGGTATCATCATAATGACAGTATTGCTAAAATACATATAATTATTATTTAAAGATGGATCTTAAAATAAATATTATTAGTAGCTAAATACATAATATAATTGAATAAATGTTAAAATAAATATATTATTACGTTTTATAGTTATAAATATAATAATTAATCAGTGATATTTATTCGTTATTATTTATTTATGTAATTAAAGTCTACTTAATAATATTTTAGTAGATGTTTTAAATTTTGAATACGATCGTTATCCCTAAGTCATGATTAATTTTATCACTATTACTAACAAACAATATAACTTTTTTATATCATAAATTCCTATCGTGAGTTATTTTACTGATGAATTTTATGAAACTAATATAAATTATGATTAGCGTTTTGAAATTTTAATAATAATTTATCTTAATTATCAATGATCAAATGATTTTAGTGATTTTATTATCAGTTTTAAATTATATGTCTCAACAGGATATGTGACAAACATTAACATTTACCAGTGGGTCTTAACCTTTTTCGAATGACGGAACACTTAACATATTTTAAGATTTTGGCGGAACACTTATAGCAAATCTTCAGAACACCGGTTAAGAACCACTGACATATACTGATAGATACAAATTTTCTAAAAATATGTTAGCAGATTGTCGACATTTATATAATGATTGTATACCTATACTTACATAAACGTCAGTAGGTACTTGTAATGCTTTACGAGATTATCTATTTTTGTTATGTAGTAACATCGATTATTACCTTATTAATAATTTTTCTAGGGAACGAACAAAAAAACCATTGCAAAATAAATCATATTATAGAAACTAGTAATAGATTATACGAGTAGGCAGGTAGATAGAACATATTTTTCTTTTTTATTCCATTGGCTTTGGCCACATATAGTTACTATATAGTCACTATAGGTAACCTATGATTTTACATATCAGTAGGTATATTATATTAGTAGTTGTACTCACGTTTGCGTATCCCAAGAAAAACAATTGTTCTTGACTATAACGTTCCAAACCGGGTAATCTGGGTTCTTGCCCGTGTATGTCGACATAACGCCGATAAGCATAATACGCCTCCTTTAGTCCAGTAATATCGGCTATGTTTTCGTCTAGTGTTTTCTCGCCGTTAATTACAAACTATTATAAACAACGCGCGGACAACTGATTATGACGTATCCACAGTATTAACACCAAACAAAAAAAGCATAGAAAATAATGATAGCAAATAATAATAATAATAATACTCACAGTGGTATTATGGCTAACGACTTTGATACCATCGTAGTGGCTTATCAAGCAACCCGCTCTTTTCGTGTACTCTTCATAGCTACTGTTCGTCCACCACTGCATCACATTTCCCAGCTCGTTGTACAGCCTACCGGTGTTGTCATAGTTATGAGAAAGTTCGTGCCCAATTGTACTACCTATGGCTCCGTAATTTAATGCCCTGTCAACACGATGCACTATGCGTTAGGTGGTATTTGCGATGAAACTCTATCTGTGTTTAGTAATTATAGCTAGCGGTAATCGGACATTTGAAACTCCAAAATTTCGCACTTTTAATAGGGTATTTTTTCCCCTCGTTGCTATATGCCAATTATACATAAAATGTTATTGTTACAAGGGTCATTTACTAAACCATTGCATATAATATAAGTTATAGTTCGATAATTTTTTTTTATTTCAACTAAAATTTCCGTTTTATTATGTGAACATCGTATTTATTGTTTTGTTATAAACTCATCAGTCATTTGCTTCAATAAATACACAAGTTTAATTCTGCCTTGTTAACTAACGGTTTAAATGTATAGTTCTATCCATTCCTAATAAACTATTATCTATAAATTTAATAATTTATATTATCGAGTATATTTTAAATGTACAATAAAAGAAAATCGGTGACATTTGCATACAAAATATATAAAACTAACTAGATGGTACTGACAAATTTAAATTCCTTCAAATTTTACTCTGAGGGAGGGGAAAACAAAAAGTCCGACAAAGGGGAGGGGGTCAAATGTGATTGCTGGGGAACATAAAAACATTTGGAGGTAAAATGTCAGGTGTAAATTTCTGTGATTCGTGTTACATATTATCATAAGTGTACACTTACTGTATGCCATTGTGGTATAACGGAGCTTGTAGTATTGCCGCTGGCATGACTGTAATCATTAATACGAAACTAATATTAATTTACTGAAATAATAGGCTTACAATTTGCACTTAATATGACTTAAAATATAACCTATAAGAATTTGTTGTCCCGTTTTACGTGTAACAATGATTGTTAATTATTAATATATACAATTACAAAACATTTACGTTTCATATGAGAAATTGATACAGTTTTGTTATTTTTGATATTAGTTACGTAATTTATTTTTATTTTATCAGGTTCAAAGATGTAAACCTTTTCTTTCTTTTCAATGCTTATTTAATTTATAAAACGAGTTTTATTGTATTACACGTTTTAATAAAGTCATTAAAATAAATTATGAAAGAAAACACATCTTATCGAATTTTATATTACTACATCGTAGTTATGACGAACATAAATTTACTGTATTGCGTATGGTTTATACCAAATATTTATAAGATTGAACTAGACAACAAATAAAAAGATCTCATTTGATAATATTATTCTAAAACTTACAAAATGCGTTCATTGAATTATAACAGTATGCATTTACTTCGTCCGGAGTTACTTGCCACCTGAGAATGTTGTTAAAATAGTTAACAAACATATTTATTATTGAGTTTTTTAATTCTTATAAAACTTACGTTTGATTTTCCCAGTCTCTGTCTTCTGTTAAATATTTCCAATTACTCTTTGTGTTAAACATCGAAATTGATATTATATTTTCTATATGATTATCCGTAACATTCAACTAAAATAACATAAAAGATAGTTTATTACTTAACATATATTTTAATTTTCCAATAAATCATTTAGAAGTTCTTACATTTTCAAATAAATTATTTAGTATATTGTCGTAATTATATGGGTATCCAAAATACGTTTTCGTATTAGCTAATTTTCGTAAAGTAGCATTTTTTGTTTCGTCGTCCATCCAACTCGCTTCATGAACCATTTTACGTAAGGCCCATTTAATATTATCAGTCATTTCAGTTAACTACAACAAATTTCATAATATATAAATATTGATTTGATTTATACTTTAATTTATTAGTTCAAATATACTTGCTGAAGCTTTAGAGGAGTTATCTAAGGTGTTTATCATAGAATACCCGGTGACCATTCCAAAAAAATCACTCGTCAATGAAAAACAATGTCTAAAATAAATAGAAACAACTATTTAGATTAATGATAAATTGATAATAAACAATTTGAACAGATACTAAGTTTCACTTACTCGTAATTGAAACTCTCCCCAGTTGGAAAATTATTTTCCAAAATAGCTACTACGTGAGATAGTATAGACATTTCTAAATACATTTCAAGATTATATAATTCAATACATATCTATTAGAATAATATAATGTTAAATTAATTATTATTTATTACTTATTATTATTGTTGGTGTTTTAGATAATAATATAAGCATTTCATCTAAATATTCTCTATTGCTTATTAAGAGTTCATAATTATCTGCATTTTCCGATGTCAATATTTCATATACTTTTGGTTGGATATCACGAGTTAACTCTCTCAGGTATAATGTCCAATTAAACTAAACATTTTTTTATCATAAAATATTTTTTTACCTTAAAGTATTTGTTTTATTTATAATTCTCTTACTTACCTTAAATTTACCTCCAGATAAATCTGTCAATTCTTGAAATTCCCCTAGTGTAATTACTTCAGGAATAACATTTTTTGAACTTAATGCATTTCGTAAAACCTTAAACAATTAAAATAATAATATATATATACGTATAAGACAATTATTAAATTAAACTATGTACCGAGTAATATATAATAATCGTAAGACTTATTATCTTAATAAATTTCATAAGCTTTAATTTTTTTTTCATAATTTAAATTATAAAAATAAAATATTAATTTTATAAAGTAGTGTTATTTAACGTGAATAAGTGATTTGAATAATAATTTACTTGTGAAAATTCTTCTTCAAAATAAACTAATTCATAAGTTGTGTTCATAAGACCATCAACTTTAAGCTGCTTTATATATGTTTGATTACGATTTAATAGTTTTTCAACCAGTAAATTAAAGTATTCGCTAAATTTTGGTAAAGCTTCTTCGATATTAACATTATTTTTTTTCATATTGTTTCTAAATTAAAATTAAAATTGTTATTATTTTTATTAACTATATAAGTATAACTTTCAATATAATTTTACCTTTTTCTATATTTGTTTGATTCCCTATTTTGATCAATAATTAAAAGCGAATGTGATGATGAATTCCTAGGATCGTCGTCAATGTCAATATCAAAAAAAATAGCCAGATTCAAATAAACTTTAACTCTCGCTAAAATTGTTTCGATTTCTAATGGGACTGAATCATTTAGGTAGTTTATGTTTAGACCGACTTTTTCCCAAATGTCCCATAGAGGATCATATTTGTTTGAAACTTGATCTGTATAAACATTTATATTGGTTATTTTATAGAGCTAACTGAAAATATTGGGCTTGAAGCATTTATGCAGACCTTCAGTAGAATTTAAACAAGCTTGGTAAAACTTCCTAGTTTTATGAACTGCTTTAGGTTCGTTTTTTTCATTTTCTTTGCTGAGAAATTCTAGTGGAAAATACGTATGCGTTTAGTTTTAATCGACCCTACTTAAAACTAATTAGTTCGTAGCTCACTTACTTTTCACTCTGTGTTTTATTTTTAACGTCATTATCGTTATCCAGCTGTTTTCATTTGTATTAGAATAGTAGGGGTAGTTAGTTTCAAACATACCACAAGAAAATTCATAAAAATCTTCACATGGTTCAACAGTTTCGTTGATACAATTTATTAATGTAACGGCTAAAAAAATATTGAAATACATTTTCAGTATAAAATATTGTTTACTATAATATATTATAAATATTATTAAAATCAATAAAAGTAATTAGTAGGGATAGGGACTTCTAGGAGTTTGCATCTTTTCCAATAATCATTAAAAACATAGCTAAGTAAAATATAAATTTCTTTCATAGAAATACTAGTGTATATTTAAAATGTATAGGTACATATTTTATCATTTTTTATTAATAAGTGCATAATTGAAAATTAATATAAAAGCGTAAGTTTTATAATTTTATAAAGAAAAACTTAATACTAAATAGATTTTCTAGACCTGAGATATTAGTATGATGGTTTTATTTATATAAAATAAATATTTTAAAATTAGTGTTTGTGTTTTTCTCGCCGATCACTTGCTTTGTTACTTATCGGTACACCGCAGTGTGATTAAAAAAAAATAAATAAATAGGTAAAAGAAAGAAAAATAATAATAAATAATTTATAAGTTTAGCGATTTTGCAAATATTTTTTAAATATTATAATAAAAATATTTTTATTCCATACTATGATTTTATTTTTTTTTAATGCATATTTTAATAGTATATTTACTGTTAATACTGTTTATTTGGATTTGGTAATCATAAATAAAAAAGGTCAACCGAAAAAACATGTTCCTTAAAAATAAGAAACTAATTACATTAAAAAACGCGAACATAATAAAAAAAAATTAAAGTCTGGAGTGTGGCATTATATGAAAGTAAGACATAGACAATATATAAAAAAGTGAAAGACATGCATGCAAGAAGCTTTGGAAATGTAGCGTTGGAGAAAGATGTAGAGAATAAAGTGATCTGAAAACAGAACAATTAATGATGACGTTTTAAAAATAATAATAGGAGAAAAGCGACCATTGATATAAGTCCTAACGAGGAGATGAAAGATGATTGGAGTGATTGGACACACACTGAGACACGTAGACAAATTGCATAGCCTAATAATTGAAGGAATAATAAAAGGAATACGACCAAGAAGAAGACCTAGAACAAAATACAGCGGCCAAATAATATAAGATGCAGGATTTACTTCCTTCGGGTAGTTAAAAGATAATATGGCAAAAGACAGAGAAAAATAGAGAAAGCAACTGTTGTGATTATATCAAATAAACAACAATCTTAGGACTGATAAAAAAAATGTGTTGTATGTATGTTAATTAGTAAATTATTGAATTAACTAGCTTATGCATCACTGTTTAGTAGTACGCAGTATCGACACTATCACCCATGATTAATGATTATTTAATTTATTCGTTAAATTGTTGATAGGTACTTTTACATGCAGATAACATTATAAGTTTATAACTAGATAATAAAAAACATATTAGAAGCTTGAATTAGAATGATGCAGCATTTCATTTTAGAATTTACAATACTAATGATGTTTTTTTTTTTTTTAGTAAAATGTGCAACTATGTGAAAAACATTATTCTCTAAGACTACGTACGAAATCAAAGCTAATATATATCCGGGGAATGAATATACAGGATAAAAAAAATATGTGTTGTTGTTGTAACATTTACATATTTAAATCGATTGGATATGTTGATGTAATTGTAATAATATTGTAGATTATGACTTACCGGATTTTAAACATGATTTTGATTGGCAGATTGTATACTCTGGCTTGATATCTAAGATGAATTAAAAATTAAAATTAATTAATTAACACTAAGTTGTTTGACATTGTATAAAATAAAAATATTAGGTAAGCATTTAATTTTTTGATAAATCTATCATGATGTTAATTAATATCTTGGAGAAAATATCATAAACACTTTAAATATGTAAAATCATTTATATGATCTATTACATCAGAAAACATATTTTATGATTGTTAGCAAACCAAATATTTAAAACTATATTTTAGACTTACAAGAATAATAAATGAAGATTGCTGCGAGGAACATAGCAATTACCGTTAATATGCTGATGGTAATTTTTTTTTTGCTATATTTCTTTTGAAAAATGGCACTAAATAAAAATTATCAATTTATAAATAAACCTTAATTAACTAATTAGCTCGAAAACGTATATGGTTATCGTACATGTACATAACATGCAATTATATTTTTATACTTGTTATGAACAACCATATAAGTTTATTATTTTTACTTTTATTCATTAATACATTATAAATTAATTTAAAAAATGTATAACTGGAAATTATATAAATACATTTTATAAGCACTGTTTTGAAATTAATTTGATGTTTGTTATAATAATTGATATAAAATATATACAATATACATAATTTCTTTATAATGGAAATTCATCAAATAAAATATTGTAGTTAAAACTATGAAAAAATTGAGTAGTTTTCAATTTCATTATTTTTCAAATATAAATTTAATAATAAAAATATTTTGATATCTAATAATTTAATAATAATAATAATATTAATGCTTAACTTACTTTCCATTTTGAGAAATAGTGAAGGAGGAAATTCCTTTTCCTTCAATGTGTTCTTGAAAACCTTTAAAAATTAATTTATAGTTTATTTGTAGTTATAAATTATAAATATTAAAATATATAGTAAGTAAAGTGTCATCTAATCAAGAATAAAATTTTATTATTTTTTTTTAATCTTTAATTCATAATATATTAAAAATATTAACTATTTTCCTATCGCCAATTACAATTTTATTGAAAATGCATTAAAATTGTACACAACATGTTTTGATAATATGTATATATTAATATTAAATTAATATTATACATGTTGTTTGATGGTTTTAATATTTTTACAACAGTTAAAGATCATGTTTTACTTATAGAAATCAAATACATTTTAGTCATTTTACTAATGTTTATAAATAGAATGAATCTTTTAATTAAATTAATTATTCAAGTAATTATTTAGAGCTAGATATCTATGTATATATACAATTTTAAATTGTTTTCTAACAAATTTCTCAACTAATAAATAATAGTATGAATAATCTCAAAATACTTGCAAATATATGCATTTAAATATCATACTTTATTTTTTTTTATAATACCGCTTTAATAAATCTTATTACTTAATTTATAATAATTAGTACCTATTTCAAATGTTAGTGACTATATAATATTTTAAATATTCAAGTTCTTTTTTTTACCTATCTACGTCAAATTAACGTTCTTATTGTTGTACATTTAAAATACAAAATTAAATATTTTGTTTTGATATATCGTAGGAACCGCTAAAATGTTAGTGATATAATTGTAGTATGAATACTTTATTAGAATTATAATGCGTGATCTAACTATAATAATATAGAATGAATTTATTTTGCTGAATTTACTATAGGAATACTGTATAGTGAATGAATAGATCTTATTATTAAAATATGCTTTTTGAAATTATCAATAAATTACATTAAGTATATAGGTCATTATGACTCATTAAATTAGATTGGAGATGCACATATTATAAGTTGATTATATTGGAATATGTGAAATTATAATTTTTCAAAATATATATATATATATATTTTTGTAATGTTGTACCTTTTTTTAAGCTTATATTTAAGAGTAATTAATTCTACTTAATAATTAACCTGATATATTTATATATTTATTAAATTCTATTTATTAAAAAAAAAAAGTTTGTGTAATCGTTATCAAATTATTATAATTATTGTAACTTATGCGTTAACTATAATGTTGCGTACCTGATGACGCATATTCGTAGAAGCTATATACCGTATAATAGGTTATATTGTATATACCTATCGTATAATATAAAAATTCTTTTAGCTAATGAATGATCATTTATTTTGTTTGATAAATGTCTGTGTGCATACTGTCTCTAAGTGTTTTGTTTCCTGAATAACAAAGGAGTGTTTTATTATTTTTATTTTTTATGAGGCTAAGTTAATATAATATAGTTTGGTGTCTTGTACTTTATGTGACATCCTCGTTAATCATTTGACATTATTCATGTTTATTTTCTTTCTAAAATAATTCATTTACTTTATTACATTTTTAAAGTAAATTATTGATCTAATCGGAAATTATGTAATCGCATCTGTAAATTATTTTATAATTACATACATAAATTTCTAACGAAGAATACCTACTTTATAATAACATATTAACATAATATTGTATTGCAAATTGTAATGTACGTTTAATTAACTTTATTATGATTAGTTATATATTTATATAGTTTCTAAATTACTACCGATTACTTTAATAGTTATAATTAACTGTATTGTTATTTACATAATTAAAGATATACATTAATATAGTGATCGAATAAGAGGTTTATAAAACACGATGAACTAATATTTAACTACGTATTTTATTATTAAATAATAGCTGTACATTTAAAAACCGAAAAAGGGTTCTACGATTCATAAAAGGTACGGAGTATTAATTAAAAATATTATTAAAAATAATCAATGTTTCAAATGAACTGTCAAATTTAAAACACAATATTTATAACCTTGAGTAGCTGATAAAAGAAATAGGTTATTCGATGGTACAAGAAGGTCTCCTGTATCTACTGATTTATACTTAAATTTGTTGGTTAAAAGTGAAATCCAACCTAGTAACCATGTGGTTAAATTCTACTAAATATAATTTAAAATGTATACTAATTTAATTGTTACATGCATAGTTGTATCTTGTATTTATTTAAGTATTTAGGTAAGCGTAATTATTAGGTAACTATTAAATACATTTTAGTTAAATATAAAGATGCTAATAATCTCATCAATTAAAATGTTATGTGGTTAAAAATATATTCATAGGTATTTACATCTATTATTTATATTTATATTTATATTTCATGACATACTGCCTTTAATCTACATAATGTTACATTATATAGGTATGTATATATAGTAAATGTATAAGTAATTTAACTTGAAATATATTTAAGTTTAAACGATAAACAATTCAAAAATGTTGATTTTTCTGTTAATTAAGATTTATTGAATATTATTAGATACTAACAATAAATATATAATGCTTACATTGATATAAGTATTACATAGTTTCTTCGATTGTATAATTTATAGGTATGACTTTTATACCTAATTATATATTATGTTAAAATACTACTTCTAATATTAATTAAATTTCATAATTGTCTTTAAACAGTCTAATAAAAATCCAAGACTCATTTTTATATTTGAGGTAATATATTTAAATATATTTTGATTTTTTAAGATGCTTAAAAACATTTTAATAAGCCAGTTAAAAATTAAAAAATAAAATATTAAATTACGATTATTTACAACATTAATATATTATATGTCTATTAAAAACACTACAGGATAGTTTCAAAATTAATATGTACTTACCCATAATCAAAATAAAAAAAATAAAATACGGTAACAATTTTTTAATTTGTTTAAGACAATAATTTCTATGTGTTTGGATTGAATGAGTGCGAACGACTGAATGCTATTCAACGCAACAGAGTGCATTGTGTTGGGGAGCCCTTGAATATAACCAAGGTTGATGAGAAATTTTAATGTTTGTATACTAATGTATTCTACAAAAGAAAATTACTTCGACACATAATTATATTTAAGTAAAAAGTATAATAAAAAAATACAGGATCATTGTTCTAAAAAAAAATATAGGTAATTTGCAATAAAATTAATTAATTCGTTAATTTTGTAGTCCTTCTAAAGTTGCGTTATCACCGTGTTTAAATACAATTTTCTACGAAATATTATAATATTTTAATATATAATATTTCAAATATTTATTAATTTATATTTTATGAATTTAATAAATTTACCATAGTTTTTATAAAAATGAAATAAACGAGAACATGAAAATAATGTTAACATAATTAGTTTTATTTTGTCTTTTTAGCACAGATATTTTATGATAGAAACATTTTCACAACAAAGCATTTGAATTTTGTCTGTAACCAGTTAACGGTAACCAATTTTCCAATTGGTATATTTTATAGTTACATAATTGACCTAACTTAAGATTGCCATAATATAGAATTCCTGGTACTGTATCAGTTTTGAATAAAGCGTCCCGTTATTCCGGATACAGCCAAGTTTCATCCAAAGAATCTTTTTTACCGATTCTGTCCTAGTTTAAAGGTATATACTAATTTCAACTCTAATATAAAAGGGCCAATCAAAATATTAGTACATTTCCATAGTATAATTGTTTATAAATTTATAAAAATATTATGTTGTTAAATTCGATTATCGATTTTATTAAAACGTACATTTTAAATATTATAGTATAGCACTATAGCGTAGTTAGTATAGAAAAGTAAAAAGTTTTATATTAGTGTTTCATATTAGTACTTAATGTAGAATTAAACCTTATATCCTAATAATATTGTTATAAAGAATATTTTCTCCACAACATTATCAGCATGTGACGAAATAATTAGTATATTTAGTTCAACATCCCGGGATGGAATTAGTATATCATTAAATTCGATGTTTATATTTGATACAGAACCCCTATGCACACGACACACGTTGTCTCGAATCTCGATCAAGTATTTCAGGACCGCCATTTGTCCTGGAATAAAATTTCAATAATTTATATTATTATATTAACATTTTGTCTTTTAATAAATAATTATTATATTGTGGAAAAACAATATTATTTTGATAAATGATAAAATGATCAATCAAGTTGTTAAGGTTGTTAATTGACTGAAGAAATCCTTTTTAAATTTATTTTTCTGGGATGGTGACGAATATTATTGATAAATAAGTTCATTGTTGTTCGGTTCCCAACAATTTTTTTTATCACTTATCGCTGATAACTGACAATTTTGTCGATTACTCATTTCGATTTGTAACATTAAGTTAATTTTTGCCTTACAAACGTATGTCGTAAAGTCCTGACTATTGTGTTTGATATTCTAGTTACGATATAAAATAGTGTATTACAACTATAGTGATTTATCGTAAAGGAGTGGCATACAATTTTTCCCATAAAATGTATAAAAAAAAAAATTAACCTTAAATTATACTTATAATTATAAGAAATAAATGTTCAAACAATTTAATGAATTGTAAAAATATATTTATATTATTATAATAAATAAGTTTGTTTAAATTTAGATTAATGTTCGTATATAATTTTATACTTATACTGTATTATAATTTTTTGTATGATAGTTTAATATGTTTTAATACAGCATATAAATTAAAAGATGATAGTTGTGATAGGTATACAAAAAAAAAGTATTTATGTTTTATCTTATAGACTCTTATATACTCTTTTAAATACTTATACACAGAATTACGTATTAATAAAAGCCGCATTTTTCTTTTAACCCATCAATTTTGTTTGTCTTAGGCATAAGAGGACTCCTGTTATCATTGTTATAGTGTAGCTTGTCATGATTTAACATTTCTTTAATTTATAAAAACAGATCAAAAATATATGATGTTTCTGTTTAAACAGTTTATAATAATATAATGTCATAAATAAAAAAATTTTTAATGTTTAGCTTGGAATCCCTGTTATAAACAAGCAGAGTATAAAAATCAAAAAATTTTATCACTCATATGTTATATATTAAAACAACAAACCTAGTAGAATAATTACTAACTACTTTGCTGCCCTCTCCTATTTATATTTTTGTGAGTACGAGCGCCCTTGTTAAAGTAGATATCAAAATATTATATTAAAATATTGTAATAGACTAAATGATATACTTATAATAAGCAGGAATATTATACATTTATATACATATTATACGTTGTATTAACATAATTACATAATTATGGAATATTTATACGTATATTTTAAAATGTTATCGAATCAAGTTAAGTATCTATAAATAAAAAAAACAACCGTCACGTATCTTATAAGGAAAATATTATTTTAAATTCTTGTCGGACCATAAATGTATTAATTTTACTTAATGATTTGTTTTTTTTTTATTTATTAATTTTTTTTTATAAAAGGTGCGTCATCAGTTTTTGGAACAGTAAAATCTAATTCTTAGATTTTCAACTTCAATATATTTTCTGATAGGAAAGTGAATTTAGTTATCATTTGAAGGGGTGGTCAAAATTAAAAAATAGGGGAAAATGGGGATTTCTACACAAAATCTATTATTGCAAACAATATACATATATAATATAATTAATTGTTATGTATACATGTTAGATAATATAAATATGGATAAAATTGATGATATTGGAAAAAAAAAATTACATGTTTTGCTGTTTTAGGCAGATTATGCTTTAATTGTAGGGCGTTGTTTATGCATGGAACCTTGGGAACCATTATTTATGTTGTTTGTTTTGAATGGTATAAGTACATTGAATTTTAAACTATTTTATTTATTTTTATGGTCAATGGTTCTGGGTCTTTTACATTTTGGAAATTTAAATTACAGTAATTTAAACAGTTTTATTTAAAACTAAATGTTTCAAAAATACATAATAATAATTTTATTTCACTAATAATAACATTTTGTTGAATATTGAATTTGCATAAAAATTCTTGTTTTTCCTGATTATTAAGGAATTTTTCTAGATTCGACTACATCCAATTTTTTACCGAAAACCACTCTCATTTTTGAAAATTAAAACATTTTTATTACTCAAAAAAGAGATGACACGCGTAAAAAATCTCACATCATTGTAAAATCAATAAATTTATCGCTATATATAGAATTTAAAATAAAAAAACATTTGAACTAAACTTAATTACTTTAAAATATTGCGGATAACTTGTTAAGAATATATAATGATTTTTAAGCCTGAATAATCAACGAAAATAATATTTTCTGTAATAAATAAGAATATTTTAGATATGTTTTCATCAAATCACCGTGAGATTAAATCATAAATTATAATAGTATAATTTCATCTAAATCTATCGACAGAAAGACCTCAAAAAACAAGATTCTATACTTCACTGGATTATAAAATAATGGTTCATGACTTCATGAGTATATTTGATCAAATGACTTATAGTTTATACATAGGTACATATAACTATACCTATATATACCTTATTGTTATTTACAGTCAGTTTAAATAAAACAATAAGCAAATTTGATAGCTAGGAGAAATAAAAATAAATACACATGAAAACTTGGGGAGTGAACCCCAAGAGTGAAAGGTTGGGACGATACCTTAGAATTTCACGTAAAATTGATCAAATTTTTTTTTCGTGTTACTTACTACATAACATAATATTATCCAGTAAAATATTTCTGATTGATTGAAGTTCATATTAAACGGTTTCGTAAGTATTATTTATTTATCGCTATCATATTATCGCAAAATTATAAACCGATAACTTATAAATAATAGTAATACATTACATTTAAAAATAATGCGCAGAAATGTTAATATAGAGTTTTTAATAATTTGTCTAGTTAACAGCAATTATAAAACGAGTTACACTAACTATTAACGATTATTAAAAATTTAAAAAATAGGTTTAGGTATCTAATTATTAATATATATTGTATTTTTTTGCTAGACAATTAAGTGCAAAATATTTAATTATCTATTTACTGAGTTATTATTAAATACCTAGGATTTAAGCAAATTATTAAGATTCAACCTTATAATTTATCAATAAATTAAATGTTGTACAACATAATTTAATTTATATTTTATATTAAATAAATTGTTTGCAAATATAATATGTACAATTCTAATTATCAACGCTTATCTACAGTAACAATGTTAGATATTGTATACTGACTAGGTATTGATATGTATAAAATATTAATGATTTTGATAAGAAGCAACATGAGTGCTCAAGTTTTATATCATAATATTATATTTACAGTTGGTCATAAATCATAATACTTAATATTTTATTATGATAACATTATTTTCATTATAAATGTATCTATTATCAATGTTCACAATAATGATCACGCATTAATTTGTTTTTGACCATCAAAATCGGACAATATCGTAACGTTCGGAAAATATATACTTTGCCCATGACGTATTATGTATTAAAAACTATATAGGTAATTAATATGCACATAATACGTAATAATAATCAGCATTAGCTAATGTCTAAAATAATACTATAAAATACATATTTATTTTGTAAGAATATTATAAAATATATTGCTAAATCGTTGTGCAAAGATCCAACGCAAAAATTCGGGTCTGCAGTCTGCAGGAAAAACACACTTATATTTACCTATATATTATATATTGTATCTAGTTGTTAATTTGTAATTCTGTAGTCAAAAAGCCCTAAAACAGGTTTTTCAATACAAATCCGTCCATATAGGTACAAGGTTGAGATATATTAAAATACTTGAGAGACGAAGAACGATTACTGTTTGATTTCACTACAATAATATTTTGTGCTGTAATTACTATGCTTGCAACTGACAACATTTGGACCAGTGACAATAATAATTGAAAACCACCGACATTATATATCCTAGCTAACAAACGTTAAAAGAATAAAAAATAAACCATAGCTATGCCGAATTCAAATAAGGTTTAAATGTATGTCAATTAGTCACCAACAGTAACAACATTCCATTTAATCAGAAATATTGCACGCAATGAAGGTTTTAACGCACAATTTTTCGTTTTTCCAAGTGATTCTTTTATGCATACAAATGATCGTCACGAAAATACCTGAGGTTTGGTTAACAAGAAACAAAATTGAGGGTCATTGTTAAAAACCACACGTTTTATACGTCAAAGTTAAAAACCACATACTTCATTATTTAGTTAATGAACACACAATAGTTAATTATTTTTATGCTTTTATCAATGTTTTAGAAAATACGGTTTAACATACATAAAATGATTTATAACTTAAAAGTAATAATACACCTAAATTTCCACGGATTTCTCGCCTAATAAAATTAAATATCCAAATGATTATGGTTAAGTAATATTATCATTGATTAATTAAAAACATAGTATTATAATGAAATGGTACATTTATTTTATATAATACATATTATATTATATTATAATGTATTATTATTGTAAAAAAAAAAATTATAGCACAAACCTGTATACCAAACAATTGATTAATAGGAGTAATATAACTTATAAAAGTTAATATTATTATCATCAAAAAATCGTTTTCGTAAAATATGTGTCCAATGATTTGTTATAAGATTTATTATCTTACGATTTTATCACTGTTAAAAAATACATGGACTAAAAGGTATAAATCATAATAATAAATTATTTCCGAATAATTCAGCTAATTGTGTGTATTCATCAAATACACGTGTTTTATCTATAATATTTCTGGCGATCAAATCTAGTCTAAGTAAATTTAAATAAATATCTCATAAATAGTTAATCACTTTATTTTTTTGTTAAACGAAACTAATCAAACTATATAGACAGGAGCAGATCTATAAATGCAAAAAGCAGAGGTGCTATGCAAAAATAAAATCATTTTTATTTTTATTTTTATGTAAAATTTTTTTACAGATTACTAGGTCTCACTGAAATAACTCCTGTTGGAGGCCCATACACCCATAGTATATGTATATATTATTAGCAATTATCATACTTAGGTTTAAACTAATATTAAAAACTGCCAATTCAATCAAACGCTCTTGGTAAACTGTCGATTACACATTTTTTTTATCATATCAATGATGAAAATGTTCGTTCAATACTCTAGCTGTGATGACTGGTATATTGGCTAATATTATCAATGTTTTGATTATTGGAAAAAATTCATCGAAATGTTTCAGTTTCAATCACTATGATTGGATTAAACGTTTTATATTTATTTTTTCAGACAATATTCCATATTTTATGTTCATTTTTTAACCAGACCTATCTTTACTAAATATTATTTACCATCACTGCTTTAAATCATTTGCTTCGTCATATTTATCAAAAGTTGTTGGTATAAAACAAAGGTATAACTTCAATGAACTTGTATTTTATTCTATAGTATTAGTTGTGTCGATAGTAGATCGTTCTGTTTGACAACAGTATAAAAAAGATTTTTTTCGCCAATTATAGCTGGCATATTAGAAGCATTATAATTTACTTTTCAAACTCAGCTAAAGAATTGTCTTTAATATTTTTGGTAACTCAATTAATTTTAATTATGTGAAAATTCTTTGAGCAACTCTAACTTTTAATTTTTTATATTAAGCTAAACATTTTTTTATTTAAAATAAAATACAACTTCTAAATATTATATTAAAAATACAAGTATCTACGAAATGCTTAAGGCACTTAGCCTTCTCCACTTGTACTCGTCCCTGTTATAGGTACTATTTTACCAACTTCTGTACCTATAATATAGAAACTGTAATAGGTATTATCAAAATAAATCTTCATATAATATAAAATATACTACTACAGTTTGATTTAAAAATGTAATACATTCAGCTACATGATATATCGATATTCTTAAGCCAACCAAGTTATATGACCGTTTTTGTGAAACTGAAATGCATTATGAAAATAATAGAATACATATATATAATTTTAATATACTGCATATATTATATAGTAAACATATTATGTAAATAATAATATAAATAAAAAAATTATACTATAATTAAAGTACAAAATGTAATCGTATTTGCATTATATAACAAGCAATTACATCTCTAAATTTGTAGAAAGATGCATAAAATATGGCAGAATACCACATGTAGGTACGCATACAGAAAATTATACAATAATATATACTTAAAATAATCATTGGCGTGATTTAACGGACGACAGAGAAAGAAAGATTGAGAGACAGAAATAGTCCCTGCGTGATTAAACGACAAACGTTATGTTACATATTAACGTGAGATTATACTTTTTTTTTCTTAATGGTCACTCATAAAAATGAAACATGTACAAATAATATATATGTTGTAAGAGTGTAGATCGAAGTGGTGGGCTAAAATGGTGAGCGACGTGGTATATCGCACTATCCAGGTAATTTTCGACAATAGCGTAACGAAGGAGGTATATTTGAGAGGCGACTAAGCAGTTTTTTTTTCAAGTGAGTGTCATCATGTCGTGTATTGTCGAATGCGATTTGTTGCAAACTGCAGCTGATACTTAAAGATATAATGTTTATAAATTTAAAGTGGCGATATTGGATAAAAAAAATATGATCGCCTCTGACAATGTTTGAGTTCACTACGCTATTGCCTAGGTATTGGGACTTTACATAATCGCTGGTAATAGAATTTACTATAATTAATTATTATTGCTTGTCGTCAGTGTAGTCGTAAGAACTAGCAACTTGTTGCTGTTGCTGATGGTGTTGACCGTATTCTGGTTCTGCGGCCACTTGTTGCACATACTTGTATGACGGCACTGCTATGTACTTGTACTGAATAGCCGGCTGTTCATATTCTTGCTGCTGAAATTGCTGCTGTAACTGTTGCTGCTGTTCCTGTTCTTGCTTGAAAGAATTCTGTTCGTATTTGAGCGCATACTTCAACGAGTTGGTAGGCTCTTCCGCGGCTTCTGGTTCGGTGGTCACCGCCGGCGGTTGTACGTACTTGTACGTGGGCGACGCGGCCAGGTATTTGTAGCCCGATGTGGACGGCTCTTCGAATTTACCGGCTTGTTGTAGAGCGACGGCCGATGGCAGTGATATATACTTATACGCCACTTGTGGTTGCGTCAGATACTCCTGCTGTGTAAAAATCAAAATCCACACTTTAATAACATATATTTATGGTCGTATGCTGTTTAAACTATTATTTTATGGTATGTATTTTTTAAATTTAGATTTTATTGGAAAATTAAAAAAATAATTATAAAGTTACGTATCTAATTTTGTTATGCCATTTTAGCATATTATAAATTATATTTAAATAGGAATAAATTACATATATCATAGAATGTTATTACTATGCAACTAATTTAAATAATTAAAAATATTATTCATTTTAAAAATATGCTAAATAATATTTTAGATTCTGAGCGGAGCGATGAATGATTTTACAATGAAGTGTTTTTTTTTTGTGTATGTTAAAGTTTTATAAATTATTCAAATGTTTCATTGATTTGTCTTTAAAAAATGTGTATAACTTTATCTTTCCTCACCATTCCACAAAAGTTTGTTTAATTAATAGAAATAGCGATTAGTGTACATTTTTATTTTATTTTTTTTTTAATAACGATTGCTATTATAATACAACTACGTGATTATTGTACCATAAACTGTACGCTCTGATGGATTCGCAAAAATCAGAATTCGTCATAAAACATTATTCAGTTTATTATTTCTTTTTATTATACACAATTTAAGATAACATAATGTAGATTTAAATAAAATCATAGGAATTCACAGTAGTTACCAATACAAATTTAAGTCACACGATAACAGGGAATTTTAAATTATTTTAACTATGATTCAATAATTGGAACAATAAAATTATTTTTTATAGTGATTAATGGAGAGCATATAAATCTTTAAACAAAAATGGATTTATTTTTATTTTTATTATCATTAATTTAATATCTTGACTTAGTGAAAACAATATAATACATTCGTATTAGGTATAGAATATAGATGATAGTAATTTATATAATAATAAAAATGGTAAATTTTAAATTATAATATAATAATTAATAACAGTTATCTTATAGAAATAGAGATGAACACTTATGTCTTCTTTAAAGTTCTGAGTAATAAGTGTATTGATTTTAAAACGATGAAAAAATATTTGAAAAAATACTTTAACCTTAAAGTAAGAATTATTACTACTTTCTTGTAGCTCTTTGTAGAAGAAAATTGAAAAATACCAATTATTTCACAAAATATTGGGAAAATAAAAATAAAAAATGTAAGAAAAATAAGAATATTTACGTGAAATCAGTTTTTGATAAAATAATTTTATTTTTAGTGTCATTCAAAAATAAAATACCGTTTTCATCAAATAGTCTATAACTAGACTTGGTATAATTTACAAAATAATTCAACTCCTTTGTACATTTTATATAGATAGGTACTTGAAATTTAGGACGTTTTTTTTAAATTTTTGTACAATTTTTGTATGATACAATTGTGATTTGTAAGTCGAGTAAGTACCTTGAAAATGTAATGCAAGGTTTCTCATAATTTTGACATGTCAATTTTACATAATAGAAAAGTATATATTTTGAATTACGTATGATTTAATGTGCTGTTTTTTATTAAAATAAATTGTGTTATGGTTAAATAGTCGATGAGTTTCAAAAGTTAATAACTTTTATAAAGAACCTGAAGCTCTAAATCGAAAGTTAACATTCAGTCAATGAAATTGTGTATAACTGTATTAATTTATATTATTTATATACTATGTACTGTATTACTGTTATTAATGTGTAGATCGAGAAACAGTTTTATTGATATATTTTGTACGTAATCGTCCGCGTAACCGGTTCATACGAAACCATAGCATAAATTATAAAATCTAGAGAGGTGTGTAATGGGAAGTCATTAGCAAAATAAATAATTGCTCGCTGACAACAATAAAATTGAATTGAACTGTGAGCTGCACAACAACAATATACACATATAACGTCCATCACTGTCATAATATTAAGTCAATACGGTACCTATATTATATAGTTATCCTACCGTATTTGACACCATAAAAAGGTTTTTTCAAATTATAACAGTCAACTAGTCAACTTTTATATTTATTTTAAATCCAAAAACATCATTCAAGTTAATATTGTTTAATAATGACAGAAGTGCAGAACCAGTGTAGTACAATCAATGGGAAAGTTTTATCTATAAATAAAAACATTTTTAAAATAAAACATCTTCTTATCTTATGTTTTGAAACAAGGAATAGTTTTATTTTTAAGTCAAAATTATCTTATAAATTAAAATAAAAAAAAATAACACGAACCACGTGGATGAACTATGATCATCAAATAAATAATTTAAGAAAATCAGAAAACAAACGAGCATACTAAAAGAGACATATAAAGTGGAAAATCCTACCTAAAACCCTAAATATCTATAGGTACTTGAAGAACTCGTGTACGCGTATTATACATTGTGATTCACCAAGTATACTCGCCCCTTTTTTCTTCAATAATGCAATCATTAAAATTCTGATGTTTGAAGCTTTTAAATAAAATTCACTACGTTAAAGTTTTCAGAAAAAATTACCACTTAATTATTTTTATAGTAAAAAAGGTTATCTAAAGGGTAAAGAATTCTTTTGAAAAAAAGAAGTTCGTATCACCAAGGACACTCCTTGAGTAGTACGAAAAATTTCAACATTTTAATATAAGGTTTTTAATTATATCTAAAAATTCTAATAATCGTAATTTGAATAAATATATTATTAGAAGACAAAAATAGGGTGAGCATTCGTGTATATCGATTTCATATAGGGGCGACGCTAAATAATATTATACAAGAGGACTTTAACGCCCACGGGAATATTATTTGAACCCATTTCCTCATTTTCTACCGTTCTACCTACTCGCTCATTGAATATACCTACAGCGTATTAGCACCACGAATAATATTTAGGTCTATATATGTACGGTTTGATCGTATTTATTATTAGGTAAACATTATATTAATACATAATAGTTGGTGCTCCATATAGGTGTAATATAAACGATCGATTACCGAACCTTCAAGGCTAATATATATATATATATTATATAGGGATAACCTCACGGGCGTTTGTCGAACTTGGAAAGTGAACGAGTTGAAAAAAAAAAACAATCGTAATGCGGTGGCGGGTTTTAACGACTTGGCGACTCCTCGCGCCGCCAAACTTATGCAACTCGCAGGAGAAAGGCGTCCGTTTCGTGCGCTAGAACATACACGACGCTACGTACATCGTACGGTATACATATGTGTGTATGTGTGTGTGTTTGTTTGTATGGGCAATGGGTGTAATATTATATAGATATCTGTGTGCGGCGGATACACGCGCGTATATGTATACATATTATACTTCCTACTTCGTATATATATACACACACACACGCCGACGGCGTTCCGCGGCCGTATACAGAGAGGACATAATTATATCGTATATATATATATATATTATAATATATTTTATACGCATTACAAAACCATCGCATTTATGATATTATGCATACATATATATAACGATATTTTATTATGCCACATTATGCGCCGAGAATTTCAATATTTTTATACTACCGCCTATTGTCTAATAAATAAATTATTCGTACCTACTCGTGCGGCTCAAATATCGTACGCTAAGACCTGTAGGTACATAATATTTATAATACGCACAATACGATCATATTATAATAATCCCAAAACCGATTTGTTTAGTGTCGACAAACGGGTTAGGTTACGTAACAGCGTATACGCCTCTGCTCATCATCTCATCGTCGAAATAATATCGCGTTTTCGGATATCTTATTTTTATCGGCAGACACACGGTAGGTATGATGTCGTTAACACCGTTATATGGGTACTCACTTTGTACGGCGTCGCGTACTTTGTGGGCGCTGCCTGCGGATGTTGCACTTTGACGTGCGTCGTCGATATGGTGGCGTACGACGTGGCTGGCGGTGGTCCGTGATGGTGTTCGTGGTGGTGCCCGTCGTAGTGGTCGTCTTCTTCTTGGTAGACGGGAGAGGCGGCTGACGATCGCGCGTACACGAGGGCGTATATGCCCAAAAATACCTGTGGACCAAAAAACGCATTTTAATGTTATAGTAATATTATAAACTATTAGCCGACTTATACAACGACTACCGCACGTGGTAACGCAGCAACACGTCGGGGGGCAATCATTAGTCGGGTCGATTGGATAACGACTAGCGGATCGAGTTTTGGCGGATAGGTGGTATGTTAAATGTTCATAGATATATCATATAGTAATATGTAATATTTATACGTGAAATGCAGTATTTGGTAGTAATAAAAAATTATTGCTGCAACGAAATTATACTTTTCGGGTGACGAAACAGTGTTATAATTATGTAGGTATATTAAGTAGATACCTATATACCCACTTAATGTAGACTTAACGGTAATAACTTAATTAGAGGTTGTTTGAAAGTGATCTACTAAGCATTGGTAAAACGTTATTAATTGTGACAAATTCCAAAGTATTGCGTCCAAGCACGTATTTTATGATTAGCCTCACTGCGAAAAGTTGTTGTCCATACATATTATATATTCATCGACCAAATTTAACCTCAATCGATTAGTTAGCCAAAATCGACTCAATCCTATGCAAGATCGGGACGCTGTCAATTTTCTAATTATTATTGACAATTTTTGATTTTTCCTAAATATACTTTATCCCAGTTGCAGCGTTTTTAACTCGTTTGTCGGTGATGATGTTGAATGACTGAATCTTTTAAATTATCGATGTGTGAATAGAAACGGCATTATATAGGTATATCTACTCATCTATACGCAGTTTAGTAGTTACTGATAACACATTATTACGAAAATAATCCCTTAATATATTCCTACTTTATGTTAACGTATAGTTATCGTAATATACTTGTGAAAAAGTAAATAAACATTTTGTGGTGATACTGAATAATCGAGTGAGGTAATCGAGTAAATATTATATTAAATTACACTAGGTATCTGTATTTCCCTACTTTGCCTGGATTAAAATTAATCTATCTCTCTATCATTTTTTATTTTATTTCAGTTGAAATGTGTAATACAAACAATGCACTTACAATGAATAATTTTATAAATTACCACTTCTTAATTCTATAGACATATTTTTTATGTAAACACAAAAAACTGAAGACAGATTAAATGAATGTTTAAAAGTCGACATAAATCCGATATCGTTAAGATTGGTGTTTATACTTAAGTGTTTACATGAAAAATATGTGTAGAATTTAAAAAGTGAGTAATGATTTCAAATCATAAAAGTAATCATTGTGATTGAGTTCATAAGTATTTGATTTTAAGATTGTTTTTTTTTTTTTTTAAATATATTTATAAACAATTTTATATGCTATATATTTCTTTTTATAATAGTAGTAATATAATGTATAACCAATGACTCCATTTAAATAAACAAAAAAAAAATTGATTTTCGTAAGTTAAGACTAAATTTATGTGCGAGACACTCTATAGCGACTTATATGAGTTGAAATAATAAACCATAACTATCATTTGACTTTTGAGTTTCAAAGAATTGATTAATATAACTTTTATTGAAAACAGTCTAGTCGTTCAGAAGTAACACGATTTTAACTGGCGCCAGAAAAGTTATAGATACACAATATATAAAATACACAAATGATATTTCAGTCGTTATTCGCTGCGTTTATAGCAATGGTATTAAATCAGTTCACATCCAACATAGTTGCGATCGAAGATTGCTTTTCTGCCACTTATATTAATAATAAATAATAATTACTACCCGTAAATCACACAAGACCCCCTGATCCATCGATATGATCGTGTCCACGGGATTAAAAAAAATAATAAATAAATAAATTTATATTACGCGCAGTCTTATCATTTGGTCGAACTGTACTCACCAAGTGTCTTGTGCCGACCATGGTTATGGTCGTGGAGGTGTCTTTATAAATATATATATATCTGTCTCCGGTAGTCTGCGATCGCCGTCACAGTCTTCTGAAGCAGTGCGTATACCACGATGTCGGTGGAGACAAGAAACGACGCGATCCGTGCGGGTTTGGTGCAGTGTGTTAGCGATACGGTCGGGTTATAAGTGCGCCGGTGAGAGGTGAAGTTTTGACGCCGGAACAGAGTCGGCCTGAGGTTTTTATATGGACCACGACAGTCGGCGCTTCCCCCGGTTTGCCGTTGCCGCATTAACAGCCTCCGTGGTTACGTCACGACGGTGCGATAACTTCGGGATGCACGACCGCCAACGGTATAGGCACTCACGACTCCACCGCCGCCGGACCCGGCAGCGATACGTTTCCTTCTACACGAATAATGGTGCATATAATCGTGAACTTGAGGACCGGACGTCGCCATCCGCTGATCGTTTCACCTGACCGGCTGGTGACCTAGAACTGCTCTGTTACGCAATATCGAGTCTTAGAGAGCCCATCGGTTTTCGTCATCGTCGTTATTATCAACGTCGTCATCGATTTTTACTCGACCTGCCGCCGTACACATACACACGTACACAATAGAAGTTACGAGATTATTATAATAACTTTACAAAACGAGATTACTGTTTGGATGGTAATTTACTAATATCTACGCATAATATTATGTTATGATGTTATCTTTCTCGGCGGTTATTATTTTATTATAATAATTATATGGTGTTCGTTATCCAACTATATTGTATTATACTGCGTATGGCATTTCCCGCGATGCACTTCAGAGTTCAGATGGACCATGGATGCGTTAAACATTGTAAAAGGAAGTTATGTTATATACCAGGAATTATAATTTTCTCGGTCAAATTCAATATTTTTTGATACATTTTGGGGATCTGTTTAAACTAAATACTATTTCATTGCACGTCCATCGTCATAATTGAACTCGCGTAATTGTATTATAATACTTTGGACTATCAGTGAATACATCTTATAATACAGACTATATTTAGATCGGTTGAGCTGCTATCCAATTGGTACAATAACTCCGTATTTCTATTCCATTACCGACACCTAAATCGAGTTAAATGCACTTATCATGTGTCACCTAGATATCAATGAATCGACCATAATACTTGAAATTATGTTATAGGTATAGTATAGTT
Source organism: Rhopalosiphum padi (assembly GCF_020882245.1). Taxonomy (NCBI): domain Eukaryota; kingdom Metazoa; phylum Arthropoda; class Insecta; order Hemiptera; family Aphididae; genus Rhopalosiphum; species Rhopalosiphum padi. The sequence goes on along the minus strand of NC_083597.1, from coordinate 22,400,402 downwards.
CAATACTTGTGTACCAAACATCGTATCAGTGGTATCATATTGCAAGTTACGAAATTATTTTAAATTTTCCTAACCTATTCAATATCCATAATATATAAGTAATATTGTTTAAATACGAAATATATAATTTCAAATAAAGGTCGTAGAGCCATTTATAAAATTGTCTTTTTAGTATTTTCAGATTCTACAATACACTTGTTGTGAATAATAATATAGACGATATTAACGTCTTGTGCTCATTCTATATTGATGCTTCACGAACCTTAGTGCATTATCCCAGGAAATCGACTGACCAATAAATAAAAATCGCAGATAACCCATTTTCCATGAGTATCTGTGGTAATCAATATATATAGTTAAGTTGTAGATTAATGGTTTAGTCCATTATTAACGTGCAGGTTTAGTTTTAGAACCTTGCTGGATTTCGTAAATACATTTTTTTTTTGCACCGACTTTTCAGACGTATATGTGTGCAAAACCCCGTGAGGTTCTATAAACCCGTATACAATTACCAATAATGATTGAAATATATTTAGAACATTAACAGAAAATAATAATGCTTTTTTTCGACCTATCTCCGCTCTGAGTGATTTTTTATCGTGATGTTTAATCATTGTTTTGAAATAACTAAATACCTCAATACATCACTCCGCGCCAAAGTGGGCGATATGAAACGAATGTTTTTATATTTAACATCAAGTTTCTGTGTCTTAATAACCAACTTATTTTATAATATTTTAATAAACATTTAAAAAAATTAATTTTTGATTTAACAGCTAATACCATTGATTATATTATATATTATATATATACACGCAATGCTAAAAAGTACATTATTTGCCTTCTAAAATGTAAGATTTAGGTATCTAATTGAAAATATGATATTATAGTTTATATCAGATTTATGTTCGTACCTTAAAGATGACATTTTGTAATATATTTTTAATACCGAATAATAAATAATATTATGGCGCATGTGTGCCTGTAGTTTATTGATGAGTTGATTTATTTCAAGTGGAAAGTGTATACTTCGATTTATAAAGATCTGTAGCCATTTATTCATAATATGTAAAACCACATTGAAATCATATGAATAGTTCCTGTTATATTTTTCAACCTACTTTCGAATTCTATTCCATATTGTATAATACACAATAAACTAATGTAACATCGCTTCCATATGAATAAACTATTATATACCTAAATGTTTATATACGTCATCGTTAATAAAACAATCTTGTTTTGGATGATTTAATCTAGCTAGTGAATGAGAAAAATACTGATAATATTATTGCCCTTCGAATTTAATCGATTTATAATCATCTGGGAATTTGTATACCAACCAATAACAATTTTATTTTGTTGTTATAAAAAAAACGTATGTGAAACAAATTATATAACGATTTAAAAACAAAAAATAATTGCTCAGGTTTTATTTAGAATTCTATGCTTAAACAGCTTGTAGATTTTATTACCAGAAAGTTATTTGATGTTACAAAATACCCATTTCAATATATCATATTATAATAATATTGGTCCTAGTTTGAATAATATTACAATCATTATCTAATAATACGATCATTGTTAAAATAACATTTATATTAGTAGTATGTTTAAAAATTAGTTGTCATGTATAAATCATAAAATATACCTATAATAAAATATAAAAATATTTTATTACATAATATGAATCATAATATTCATATTTCTGATTCATAATTTAAATTTACTCGAATAAGATTATTTTTAAATTCTGACCCATGCTAGAAATGTAAGTTGTTTTACATTAACAGCAAAAATAATGCTCCAAAAGTTCCATGTGACATAGATTTATTTACCATAAATTGGAACTCTATAGGTAGGTAATCTTCAAGTGACCGGATTATAACAGAAATAGAAAGGATTTCTGTACTTAAAAAATAATGAAAATATGTGAGCATACATAAAATTATGCACTTATTTCCTATTAAATATGAAATTTTAAAATTCATACAATTCTTGACATTTTTTATTATAATTTATACGATTTATTGCTACAATAATTTGCATATTGTATGGCGAATTGTTAAGTTTGTTTTAATGATTCTTTTAAGTTTAGTTCCCAAAATGATGTTATTTATCATAATGTCTTGCCAGCTATTCCATTGTCACTAGAACGATTATCCGTATAGCTATTATACTTAAATTAATTTATTATACATTATCAATCACTATTAAACTGGTATTACGATATAATATATTGTTCTTAAGTGTTGACAGTGTTGACACCTTACAACTATGTACATACATACACATAATGCGTCATCATTGGCTTTTTGCCATAATGAACATTGAACAAAGATATCAATTATTATTTTATCTATACAATTAAACTAAATTCTTCAGTTAACTCGAAAATACATTATGTCAATATTTAAAACTAAAAAATGTAGCTTATAATTTTTGTATTTATTCTTACATTAATATTAAACCAAGTAACTAATAAGTATATGAGATATATCAAAATATATACATTGAAGTTTAAGTATTTTATATTTTAAACTTAACGTTAAGAATTTTAAACCTTGTAGGTTTTGTAAGTACCTACAATTTAAATAAATGAAAATATATTTTACTCTATTAATAATTTAATATAAATTAAAACGTTTAAGAATTAAAAAAAAAAGTAATAAAATAGTATAAATAATTTGGTACCAATATAATATTATTTTTATAATATATTAAAAATCTTTAATGAGTTTTTTACAGATGTTTTAATATGAGTATATTGGGCCAACAAGCACATGAATAACTGTGCCACATAGTTTAATACTTAATGGCTTAAACAGATGTTGCTTATGATATAATATGTTCACAATCTTCAAAAAGAAATACATACATTATTGTATGTTTTAAAGTTTTTTTTTTTGAAATATCACATTTGGTATGAATTACATTATTATTTATACACATATTATATTTATAATGTCTCTAATAATTTATCAGGACCGATTTTCCAAATTTTCGTAAATTTTTTAAATTTTGAAAATTATATTTTAGTTTCCGGCTTAATTATAATACTTTTTCACTAATCTAATATTCGGCACATATTTAGAGAAGGGTAGTTGGCACGGTGTATTATTTCAGAAAAAAAACTCTTAAGCCTCGCAGAATTATCGGATTTTTTAACTGCTTTTTATTGGAAAGAGAATATTTTTTTTTTACAATCTTCGATTTTTTATCATTCTAAATAATGGTATAAAATAATTTATTAATAACCTTAAAATTGTCTATTTTTATAACCATATTTATAAAGTTTGAGATCAAAAATTATAATATTATATATAATATTTTACTCTATTAATAAAAACATTTCAAATTAATAAGAATAACGATTAAAATGTAACCACTACCGAATTGAATTTGTTATAAATTTCCATGACAACTACGCAACTATACCTAATTTGTAGTCAAAATATTTTAGTAAATTCTGGGTACTGCGCACAATCCTTGCACAGCAACTGTGTTATTACTTATTATTATGTATTACGTAATTACGCATAATCAAAAACATAGTTGAATAGTATTGTCTAAGCTGCAAGTCGTAATATCAATTGATTCCGCTTCACTCGGATACCAGTTCCTTTCCGTACACACACACACACATACACACACACACACACTCATAATATTATTCTTCATAATACTTGTATATTATTATAAAATAATATTATTGTATTTTTATGTGTTCAATGCTAACATAATATTATTTAAACGGGTCATCGGGCCTGTGAAGTAAGCAAAATGTACACTATAACCCAGCCGTTCGTTTCGTTACTGTTTTTTCTATGTTGGCAAACACCAAAATTATTATCACGCCATGTTTATTTGTGGACAAAACACAAATCTGAATTTTCGGGCATATAATAATATCATGTACGCTGTCTTCTGACCCGTAGACAGCCGAGTTCGAAGAAAGCAATAATTTATTTGTCGTGCGCGCCAATGTTCAGTCACAATAACAGCGAATGTCACGTTTTGAACTCATTCAGTTACCACACTGTTAGGTCAATATAATAATGTAATAAGATCACGTAAAATTCGCCCTCAACCGTTAAACGATCACGAATGTCTATTTCCGATGGTGGAATAGTTGCGCAGGTGTATTTTGTTTAGGGAGAGCGCATGAGATAAACTGTTCCCCTTCTGGAGAAAAAAAAACCATAACAAAACAGTTAAATTTTGAAAATTGTATTTTTTTCTTCAAACTCATTATTGTTTAATTCGTTAATTCATTAAATATGACATAAGCTAAACCATCCATACAATTATGCAGTAGTATAACAAAAAAAAAACTATTTTTTTCCACCATCCTGATTCTACTAATTATGATAGGTATTGTATTAAAGGTAATAAATGATAATAATTCTTCGTGACTTTTATATTAATTGAACTTAATGATAAATTAATTAAATGTGAATCATTCTTTTTTATACTTAAACGTTTTATTATCCTATTAAAACTAATCCTTATCCTTGTATATATATATATATATATATACTAAATACAATCAAATAATTATAATTTAAGGATTAAGTCAATAAATTAAGTGTGACACAGGTGTACGGTACTCGTCAGTTGTCTCTTTTCATAAATTAGTGGAACTAATTACTATCTTCAATTAAATTATCTGTAATAATTTCAAAATAATCACAGTTATCATATTTGAAATCCAGTTCATATTATTTTTTAAATTTAAATAACCTATACCTTATCGGGCTTATCCTACACATCGCCTTGCTTTATGTGTATACAAATTCTGGCTACTCAATTATCGGAACTACTTCCACATGGTCTTATCCATTTACGTTATCAACAGATCTTTGTAAAGTGTAGAACATGTAAATGTCAATACAATAATAGGTATGTTAAAATATGTATGATAACACTATTATAATCCAAGTAACTATACACAATAATATATATATGGCCCAAAAAAAGTGATAGATTTTTTTTTGACGAAATAATGAAATTGTAACATTTTCAACCTTAAACACGTGTATTAACTTTTGTAAAAGTTTAAATATTCTAATTTACTGTCTCAAATTAAATTACTTCTACTAGTTAGGCATACATTTTTTTAAAAGGTAAAAGGTTGTTTGAATTTACAAGTACAAATTTTTAATCTAAAATGATAAGATCAAATAACAGTTGTTATCCGAATGAGTCAAAAGAACAAAAAAATTAAATATATTTTTTTAAAACGTTCGAAACAAATTTTGTTGCACCAAAAACATGCTGCGTGTTAGCGTTGTATAAAAAATGTCAGTACTATTAGTGCATCATATTAAATCTTAATATATTTTATAAGATTAAAAACATATTGATATGAATGGACATTACACTCATTAGTCATTAGAACTCATTTTATAAAGTTCTTAGTTCTTTAATTGATTTATACTATAGCTGTGAATCAGCAACATTCTATTATAAGTTCTAAACTAATACATTGAAACTTTTTTCTAAAGAAATTTTAGTAATTTAAATTTTCCTTTAATAAATACATAACCATTTAATTAGTCATCAACGTCACTAAACTTCGTCGTCAAAACAATAATTAATCTGTTGGGAATTAATTATGATTAATAGTCAAGCGAATTATTTAAATATTAGGTACAATTTTGATAACTGCTCATATTTTATTATTTTTTAGATATTTACTTTTATAGATTATAAAAGTAGAAAATTATAAATCCATATACATATTTACACCCAAAATTAATGAACCAATTATTATTACATAAATAAATAAAACAATTGAATAAATATCGAAATTAAAAAAAAAAGAAAAAATTCTTTATTTTAAAAAAACATTCTATATAATACAATCTCTAACACATAATTTAGGATTTCAAACTTTTTAACACACTGTATGATAATAACATTATGTACTTTATTTTTAAAAATAGATTTTTATTAGGGATGGGCGGGAGTAATGAAATAACAGTGTTGTTGACACTTTCTAAAACATATTGTATGTAGATTACTATGTGTAAACAAGAATTTTTGTTACAGAATAAAGTTTGTACGAGTATATGTTGAGTTATTTTTATGATTTTTATTTACTATTTTATGACTATTTTGAAATTAATATCATAGCTATCCAATTTTTGAGGGACCAAGGGATTTTTTATTTTTATCCTCTGTTTTTTGATAATAGATTATACAATTTCTCGTCGATTCAATCATTTTTTGACAACTTAATTATATAAACTTAATTAACTTATTAGACTGTCCTACCCTCTTTCAACAAATAAATTTTTAAGTTCCACTACATGACCACGTCTCACTAGATACACACACACATCCCTTCTTTATTCCATTCTCCTCATCTAATTATATAATTCCCTCTCTATCATCGTATATGAATTGGCAATGAAGACTTAACCTTCAATTATACTTTATTTAATTCATCAAATGGGTTTTACCACTACTATTACTTACGATTGTTTATTTTACTTTATTTATTATAATGTTATTTAATTTTAAAATATACATAGGTAATACGTTTTATTGTTTCTAAGCCTTGGTCTGTTTTGTATTAAAAATTAAATTAAACATATTACCAAAAAATGTATAATAAATATATACGAGTATAATATAAATAACAGTACATAATTGTATTTTATTATAATATTATGATTTAATTGTTTTTAAAGTTATACTATAGTATGTACATTGATTATACTTCAATAACATCTTAATCTTTAATACATTTCATAATATTATATATAAATTATAATTTTTTTTTTAATAAATCTAATTATAACACTGTTTTATAATATTTACTTACTTACTTTTAGATTTATATTAAATATGAGCAAGTATTTTTTAAATGTAAATTAAGACAATAATAATATGAGTAATATAATCTATGACCTAAGAAGTATTGTTAAAATGTTCCAGTACGTTAAGAATCAAGATCTTAGTGCCAATAACCACTTGCATTTTTTTACGGGTAAGATTTTATACGTTTTTTTTTTTAAAGAATTTAAATACCAGTTCAAAGAATTTGGCAGCTGCTTAAACTGCAGTATTATAATGCTATCTATTAATATAATATATGTGTCTCTAATTTAAATTATTGAATCATAAAATGTCAATGTTGTTGGAGAAAAAATAATAAATACATTTAGAATTATGCACTAAGTATTTCTTAATATTTACTATAAAGTAAAAAAATACAGAATTTTCTAATAGCAATGTTTTAATGTGTATATAATTGTATATACACATTATACATATTACAATTTATATTGTTTTATCTAAGTACCTATATTTTTTCCTACGTATTTCGAATTATTAAAACAGCAACGATTGTATTTTTATAATTGGCACAACACATAATCTTACACAATCCATATTTCCATTCTATGAATATAATATGTGATACTTAAATATTGATGACCTAAATATTTAACTCATGTGAGTACTGAAAGAAGTTATTTAAATTATGTAATTTCTTGGCTTTTAATATTGTTATTTTATGTAATAATAGATTTACCCTATTTGAAAGTTGAAATAATCTTCACAATAGCCTAATATAGCCTATATTATGTATAATATCATAATAGTATTGTTAAATTAGTATAACACTATGATAGTACACCTAATTGTATTTATAATATATTAATATGTGATAGTGTGACTAGCATGTACAAGGCGGTGTTCGTATTCAAGGCACTGGTTTTCTCATATATTTTATTATAAACTATAGTAATACTTAGCTAAACTATATTCTATAAAACAGAATACTAGTCTTTATTTTTTGACGTATTTCATCAAACATTTAATAGATAAATTATTAATTGTACACTTTTAAGCAACTAAAGTTAATAATTGGTATTTAATGAAATTAGTGTAATAACTACAAATTTCAGGAGAACTTAAAGAAAGCACAACAATCTCGATGCACAGCAGATCGAAAATAATATAGACTATATTATTTCATAATATCATTCATCAATATTTGTTTTATTAAAAGTTTAAAAAAATTTGATTTGGAAATAATTAATATGAAATTATAGTCAAATTTCTAAAAAATCATTTTTATTAAAATAAAATATGACAAGTACTTAGGAACTAAAAATTAGCCATCATTTATCACACTGTAAAAAGTTTAGCCAGTTTAAGTCCCAAAACAGAGAAGGCATATAAGTAATACAATACACAGTTTTTATAAAGGGATCTAAATTTCAAATACTTGAAAGATAAAAATTAATATAGACTATAAGTTTTAAAAGACTGTATATGTCTACAATATTATTATTATATATACATATATTTAATACATTAAGAAATTAAGTCATTGACCATGGCATATTATCCAACTTAATATAGTATCAACCTATACGTGGTTATATGATTGTTGAATTGTTTACCTTATTTAATTTTTAATTTTAGATTTTGGCCGATGTAATGATAAGTAGGTATCTATTTTACAATTATTATCAATATTTTTATAATAGAAGAAATGTTTCAATTTTTAATAATGCAAGCAAATTATAAGCAGGTATTGGTAGAAAATTTGTTTAATTATCAAAAATTTTCAAAATAATCGGAAAAATAAAAGGTAACGAAAATACTGGAATTACGCAAAATAAGTATTAAACCACATAGATTTTTTTTTTAGTCGTAATTAAAAATGAATTATCATAGAAACTTGAAATGATTACCGAATAAATTATAATATTTATGTTTGAATTTTCTAGACATGATACAATTTCCAAAGTATTTTGGTTAATTTTAGTTTAACTTCTTATAGTTTTATTGATTTATATATGGTAATTTTTTCTTCATAAGTCAAAATCAAGTCAGTCAGACCATTGACCTATAATATTGAGTACTTTATGCAGTACTAAAAACCTGAATCAAATTCAAGGTTATCCTGCCGTGTTACCTTAAACCGTTATCATACTGAATATGATATAATATTAATAATATAATATCTTTACACGATGTTTTTAGAAAAAATAAGTTCAATGTTGCACTATTATTATAGATAGTAGAAAAACATTCTTTATAAAATTATAAATAAATAATTATAAAATATCCTTAGACATAGTGGTTGGGAGTGTTGACACAATGTTTTCGCTCAGAATTGTTTTTCGTATGCAATTATGTATCATCATAAATTAACTAAAATTTAACACATCCATTTACAGCGATTAACTCAATAATGTGATACCCTCAAAAATTGAAACCGCCTACTTTTTATTTTTCATTCGTATGTACATGTTTACAATATAAAAATATCTAATTACAGTTTACAGTTTATAGTTCTGAACACAAAGTCGTTAGAGCGAAATTAAAATTAATTAAAATAAAACAAATTAATTTGCTTATGGTCATAATAATAGAATAAGTGTGTACAAGGTATAAACAAGTTGATTTATTGAATCATTTTTATTAGTAATTACAAATTGTTAAATATGGTTAGCAGCGTTGGTTATGGTGTAATTCGATTTGCTTTGGGAATATATAGGTAGGTACCTATGTAGCAGATTTATATAAGACCAACAATTATTTCGAATACGTATAGCTAACATGATACATGGATTTAAGAGCAGGTATTAATTATAATATATAGATCTCGTATATAGGGAAATTATTGCCGTGCCATACGAGTACATAATACTATCACCTATCTATTCGAAACAAACCTTTACATAAATTCCGTAAATGTTTACACGTTGTATGTTTAAAGATATTATATTTTATATAGGATGTCTGTATAATATATTTGTAATTCAATAAAATTATAATCAAACGTGTTTGTTTAGTGGTCTGGTTTTTTAATTCTCGGGCGTTACATGTTATTTTTAATTACATCCTTTAATATCAATACATAATAATATTAGTATAATATTAAATTTCAATCGAAATTATCCAGTTTAAAAATTACAAAACGATAACTAGCAGTACTGCAATTTTACAGAACTCAGATATTGAGATCAATATAATATTCTTTTAGGTTAAAGCAATATAGATTTAGCTGTTTTTTTCATAGCTAAGTATAATTACATACACTTCAAACGGTTACAAGTGTGTGTCCCATTATTTTCTAACGTTCAACGACTAAATGGACTTGTACACAGGCAAACAGCGTGAGACTACATATGTTTTTTATCATTAAAAGTTTCGTTAGCTATTGCATTAAAAAAAACCAGTTTATAACTTACGTAGAAATTTAATTATCCCGATTTTTATACTTCTAATATCATCAATATCAATGTTACACTTTTTCACAATTTATTCGACATCATTCGTAGTAGACACGTATTTCAACAATTACGTAATATTATTATGGTTGAGCAATATTACTTTAAGTTGTGTATGTCTTACACACATAAATACGTATACAATTAATTATACTTTTTATGTACCCGACAATCAAATTGATTGTAAATTAATTTTTTTTAAGTACATACTTATTATTCCAGGAACTATATCCAGAACTTTACATGATAATATATGCTCAGTACATGTATTAGTAATCAATTTTAACATTAAAACCAATTATAACGTCTTTGTAATGTTCTTAAAAGTTATAAGTATAAAGTTTACGGGGTTGTACCGTTGAACTGTAAATATGGAACATGCATGTTATAATTCGTGCATTGAAAAGTGTCCCCTTATTAGAGGTCACAATTTTAATTCCATTAGCTATATTTTCATTGGAATTATATCAAAAAAATAAAGCTCTTAGTAATAATGAATCTACGTATTATTTTTAGCAATGAAGAACAATGAAAACGGAATAAATATAGTGATATCCGATAGTAGGACGAGTTTGTCAATCATTAGCGAATTTCAATTCAGTAGTTGGTACTTAAGATTAACTGAGAATAATAACATTTAATTTTTTATTGAACTTATTTAAAAAAATAAGTATAATATTTTAATTTCAAAATTTTGAGTGAAAAATAAACATAGTATAAAAAAATAATGAACTCATACTGCTTAATAAATAAATTGTGTACAAAATTAGTATCTGAGTGAAGGAAAAGTTCAGTATATATATTTCTAAAAAAAGTTTTGGTTACTTATACATTTTTTAATATTACATTTTTAATAAGATTTAAACTTCAAACACTTATTAAAGACTTGTGAATACATATATATATATTTAATTTGTTATAAAAACCACTTGTGAAGAGTCTTATGTTAAATGTACACATTTTATACACTAAAATTGGTAATTTTACAAATGCTTAACTATAAAATAATTTATAAATTTTCTGACGAATTTTGATGAAAAATTGCACACTCTTATAAATTACATTTATAATAAAATATTATTTATATTTTTTACTGCTAAAAAAAAATTAGTCCAAGCTTTTTAACCGAGAAATGAACAATTATATCTAAGTTAATTGAAAATAAAGTAGAAAATTGATAAAAATGTATATAAATACGAGTGGCTCAAAATATCCAAAATGTTTTGAAAATGCTAATTTGAGAAGTTTTTGAAAATATTAAAATTGTATAGATATTCTTATCAATGTTATAACTAAAATCAAAATAAATTTGATAATCAATATATTCAATTATAATATACTTACTCATGTTTCATGTTTTTTAATAGTTTTACCTGTTTTTAATAAAAGTAAGTGCTACAAATTTTTGTATCTTAAATTTTGTTCACTAACTTAACTAACCTAACCTAATCTAAACCCGTGCAATGTACTAACTATAAGCCCACCTTTCTACCAGAAATTATCATGATTATTGAATAATGAATATAGAAACAAATACTTCAAAACGTGACAATGAACACACACACAACCAAAACAACCATATAATATTGTCATTCACTCCACCCAGAATCTAAAATATATAGCATACAAATATAGAATTATAATTAGTTAAAACCATAATTTAGTTATAAGAATATTATTTTTTTGAAACATCAGTATTCTGGGAACAAAGATTTCAACTATTTTTCACAGATAATAACAGTGCTGTAGTGTTATGAGTTAATAACTTTTGGCTTCGTTTCAGGAACAGTAAAATTTAAAATGAAAATAGCGTGTGAACGAAAATATATTAAATATGTTGATAGAATTATTTGTAATAATTTAAAACAGTATTGACTGTATAGGTTTTTATTGATTTGAAATATAATTAATTAGATAAATCTGAACTTTTTTAAAACAAATAGTTATTTTTTCATCTCTTAAAAATTTAAGTGACGCAATAACTAATACATTTTGCACAAGACTACACAAGCAATTAAAAACCTAAATAAACAATATAGTATTTTAAATTAGTAAAATAAAAATATACATTTTTTAAAACATGATTAAAATTAAAAAAATTTAATAAAAATTTAATAGCAATATTATGTAATAATATAACTATCTAATTAAAATATATAGGTAATTTACGTACCTGCGTTACTTTTTTTCATAAATAAATGAAAATTTAATTATTTGCATATTATCTTTAGTATGTGATAATTTTTGTTTCGTTGACTGCTATAATACAATTACAATTTTAACTATTATTATAGTGGAATTCTATTTTATTTTTCAATAGTTTTGATAACGATAAAATAATACGATAATGTTATTATTAAGAAATAATAAAATAAGTTTGAAATACCTAATTAAATATTATTTTTAGTGTACAATATTTTTTTTATTTCGTTTACTGTAATAATTAAAAACCTATAACAAAAAATTATTAATATTATAATACAAAATAAAATGAACTAAACAAATTTATCTTATAAATTGTTCAAAATTTTCACCATAATGTTCTAAACATTATCTTAAACATCTGATTATCTTATTGTTATTAAAACTATTGAAAAATAAAATAGAATTCCACTATAATAATAGTTAAAATTGTAATTGTATTATAGCAGTCAACGAAACAAAAATTATCACATACTAAAGATATCTATCTGGACGACATACGATATTATTATAACACGAACTATGCATTAACTGAAATGGTGACTTCTCTAACTTGGTCAATTTTGTAAATAGAAAAAAACTTTTTATACAAAAAACGTTTAAAAAAAAATAATCTATCCGAATATGTAAAAAAAAATTGGTGTTTCCATTTAAAAAAATGTAAGTTGTATTGCGCATGCGCACACCAAACGTGTAAAAAAATTGAAAATCATACATAAATGTGTATTTAGGTACCCCCTAGGCCCTCTAAAATATTTACTTCAATACAAAGTCATCCGCCTGAGATATTTAGTGGTACCTTAAATCGTGATCACACTGTATAGTATATACATAATATGTATTGTCATCATAATAATGAACTTATTCAACTTATTAATAATAATCAATGCATCTTGGTTCTATGATTTATTTCTGTAAACAATAATAATTATTAATTATTATTAATGAAGAAAAAAGGCTAATTTGATTAAAAATCAAGGGATTCACACTGTTACTGTATAACAGGGTTTAGTTGTATACCTGACGAGCTCGTTATAAATAACGACAAAAGTAAATAATATTATAACTAACTATATTTTTTTTTAATTTTTTTTTAAATTTCTTAAAAAAATATTCTGTTAATCTGCCATGTTCAAAAATGTTGAGAATAAAAAAAAATGTTTGTAAGAATTGATATATATATATATATTATATATTATTATTTTGTTTTTAATAGGTACACTGTTTTAACTTCAAATTATGTAACTATAAAATTCTTCAAAAAAGTTTATACTTGTAGAATGTAGAGTCGATGAGATTAATTAATAAAATAATCACCCAGTAAGTAAGGTCAGGTTTTTTATTTAAAAATGATTTACCGTGGCTTAAAAACAATAAGAAAGGCACTATTATCATACAGCTTCTATACATTAGATAGATATACAATCTCTATAGCCTATATAGTTATTATAAAGTAGTTATAGTCAATAAATATTATGTAATGATAGATGTACAAAATATCACACAAAGACATGCATATCATTACTTAGTAGTGGGATTGGTTGTTTTGTTTTACCACAATAAAATTAATTAATGATCAATATTATCATTCAACACGCTATCTTTATTTATTTGCCTTTTGAAATTGACCTTGCTCTTATGCAGTGTCATATTTGAAGACGTATTTCAATTCACTTTACTATTATTATTTTTAATAATACGCACACAGCACCGATTTCGTATTGCGTCGAATTATTCGTTCTAATATTGCATAATAATGTATTATTTATTATTGATTACACATGAAACTACTCTACGACAAATTCTCTCATTAAATTTTCCATAAAAAAAACTATTATTATTTTTTTTTTTTCGCTATAGATGACTAACCATGATTTTACTATAGGTAGTTTACTTTTACTTGTGAAGTTCCAGCACGACGTATAAGATATAAATATAATAATAATAATAATAATAATAATAACATGTATTATAAAATCAATAATAGAACAATTTAAAAAGGCTAATGTAAGCATTCAAAATAATAGTTTCAGCCAATTATCGACGAGTTAAATCGAGGTAAATGTGTAACCTCATCTAACCTAACCTAACCTTTTCAAAATTTCTTCAGTTGACCAGTTAAATCACGATTTTCCCGCCGTAAGATCATAAGCAACACAGATTTATTATTATCGTATAGATTCACAAGGCTAATCTTTTGAAAAATATGTCGATAGTTAATAATCCAGGTTATTAATTGCTATTAGTGTTATTGTTATTTATTAGTCATTTTTCAAGACCGTTAAACAAAATTAATGTTTAAGTTTATTAAAATAAAGAAGGAATTTTACTATTGAAAAATCATTTACACGTTATTTATAAAGTATATTTGTTAATTCCATCTAAAATTTTTAAGTAATGTCTGTATTTTTTGTACTCATATACTTTTTTACTAAATATTTGCTATTCAAATAAGTATTTTGAGTACTTAAACACTGACTATATTATTAGAATAATACTATTGACATGAATATCAGCATATCGTATACATCAATATATCATTCTAATTTGTGTGAAACACGGAGAGCGTTACGATGACGTCATGAATGAAACCGCCTCTACTCTCCCCCCCCCCGCAAAAAAAAATCATCGGAATACGGAGCACTAATATTGGTTGTTAGTTGTTAAACAATGTCAACAAGTGAAAATTATTGATATTCGTAAGCTCATAAAGTAATATTTTCTTACAATTATATTAATAACATATTGTCGTGGTAAATTAGTCAGTATCCATAAGACAATTACAATTGCTATCTTGCCTGATGTATCTGCGTGCAGTGTACTCGTTAGGTTTTTATAAGTATATAACAGCTTATAATTTATTTAATTGTTATAAAAACAATACAATTAAGATTTTAAACTCGCCAATATAAATAAATAATTTCGTTAAAAATGTTAGTACTATAGATGGCCTGCAGCATTGCTCATTGTACATAACTACGAAAAAATTGTAAAAAGTATATGTTTATAAATAATTAATATTATAAGGTATTGCAGAAATTACTTATTTACATATTTCACTATACAATATACATATTATACAGAGTAATTCATCAAGATATATGCTTATCCTCTCATTTTTCTTCAATAATGTAGTTACTCCAAACCTGATTTGAAATATAATATTTTTAAAGATCATATTTTCAAATTCTTGAGATTTTTGTACTTCTTAATTATAAGTGTTTTGCGAAAATACAAATTTCTAATTTTCAAGTGAAAGCCTACTTTTTCTATTATAAATTTATAAATTATTTTTAAATTTAGGCATAACAAAATCAAAATTCAAACTAGTTTTTTTTTTTACTTTGTATAAGGATCAGATCAATGAACATTTTAGAAATTAAGACATAATTTATCAACATTTATGGTTTTTTAAAGTCCAATTTTATTAAATACTAGACCTGATATTATGTATATTTTATATTTTTAAAACTATTTTCACAGTATTATCAATAGTATTAACGTTTTTAAGATTAAAAAACTACTCGTTTAAATTTTAATTTAGGTATATCAAAATTAAAAATTAAATAAATCCACTAAATAATTTTATTCTAAAAAAGGATTTTTTATCATTTTCAAATTAAAAAATTGTATCAACAAGAGAGCACACACCTTGAGTAATACAAAAATATCAAGAATTTAAAAATAAGGTATTAAATATATTTAAAAATTCCAAAAATCAGAATTTGAATAAATGCATTATTGAAGGAAAAAATGGGCGTGCATATGTCGATGAATCACTCTTTATATTATTTTATGTACACTTGCTATACGTAGTGGTTTAATGCCGATGACGACATGTTTCCGAAATGTGAGTATATATTGGCAATCTCTTTTTCAGCTATCCAGATACGAATGTTTGCATGGTCGTAATCAACGACGATTGTTTTAAGTAGGCACATTCAATTAACGATATTAATATGTCATGTGTGTATAATTTTACGTCTTTTCTTGAGTGTTTGAAATATTTTCATTGGAAATTTTCATTTCATAGAATCTGTAATATTTATATTGTACATAACATTAATGTTTTATTGAAATAACAAGATAAGTCGGTAAAAAAAAATGATGTTTGAATTGAATTTATCTGGTGGTACGATATAGCTGATGAAATGGAGTGACATCGTATTTAAATATTAAATATATACAGTGAAACTTCCATACAACGAAGTCAAATAAACAACAACAAAAAATTCGTAATATGGAGGAATTTGTTAAATAGAATTACGTATTCATTAATAATGAAGGTCATAATTCTTAAACATATTTCGTTAAACAGAAAATTTCGTAAAATGGAAGTTTCACTGTATATATATTGTATAACATATTATCATATTATAAATATTTAATATATATAAATGTATATCAATAAACACGGTTCTGTTGAACTGTTGAAGACGAATAGCGTTCAAATATAATCTAAATTTATGTTAGTGTTTAATATTTGTACATTTTTTATTAGACTCTCACATTTATATTTAAAACATTTTTAAATTAAATAAATCTAAAACTTTTTGGTTTTAATCATTATTTTACAGTGTCTTACTAAAATAATGCAATAAATAATTTGTTAGTAATAGCTATAATTATAATATGTAAAACTCATAAGTCATAAGTAATATTTTCTGTGAATTCAATGTCTTTTATTCATATAATTGTCAACTTTACCCATTGTTAGTATGACAACTTTGTCATTTTTAATGGTATTTTCATCCTTCAAAATATTATAATTAATATCTTTTGACTATTTTACTTGTTTTAAGAAAAACAATAAGTAATAATTTATCAGTTATCACGTATTATATTTTCATTGCTATGCATTGAAAGAATATTCGGAGAAAAATTTAGTTGTGTAACGTGTGGTAAATGGTAACCGATGAAATTATGTAAGCCTTAATATACAGTGCTGTAATAATAAAAATATCTATTCTAAGCATAAACGAGTTATTTTTGTTTGGGATAGTTCATAAAGGAATGTGTAAATGTTTTAGATAGGCTGTGAGTCTGAGAAACAAGTAATAATTCAATATTATATTATTAACTAGCATTGTGGACGTGTATTTTATTTAAATAAAATATGCATGCAGTTCACGTGAATAATAAATTAACATAACAAATAAAAACATTTTATTACAGATGTAAAAAAAATCCTGCAGTAACAATAATATAATGTATTATAGGTACATATGTAATAATAATAATAATAATAATAATAATAAAATACGATAATTATTGTAATAATCGGTATATGGTTTTACATTTTGAAATAACGCTCGTCACAAATATGATTTTAGTTTTTCATTTACATACTGCAATAACATTATTATATTGATCCGTATGATTCACAATACATAAAAATGATAAAACGATATTTTTACATTATAATATATACACTACGTTTACTTTTAGACATAAATCAATGGATGTAAAAAACAAAAACGCGGAAACCGAGGAAGAAGTGTGTGAGGCCATCGGAAGGGCCGTCGACATTTGATACATTATGGTAGAGGATCGTAGGCGGTCAGCGTGAAAAAAGTGTGCACGATGTCTATGATGTATATATTGTATGAGCGATATAGTGTTGTACACGGTTAATTATATGAATCCATCACATGTATTTAAGTCCAATGGCATTATGTATGGCAAAGACGCCAATTCCGTAGATGACGTGTGTAGACGGGTATCTGAAACGCACGTTCAACAGTAGTACAAAATAATAAACAATATTATAAAATATCGCAGTCAATAAAATGTAAATCATCATGGACACGATAAACAGAACATAATATTATATTGTTATACAATTGCGGGGCATCTGGTTTATGTTTTCTAACGGACTGTGTGTGGCTGTGTATACAGTAATGGAACCGATAATTTTATAGACGAGTTGGTAGTTACGTGTATATTAATAGCGTGTTATATTATAGTATTATTCAGTATTTATTGCTTATGTCTAGGATACTGGCAGCCAGTTCTTGTTTTAAAAAAAAAAATAATTAGCATTGCACACGTTTTATATCGATTATATTTAGTCTAACTCATAGGGGTAAAATTATATAAACACTTTTTGGGAAATTTCAATGTACATACGTTGAGCCACATGCATTTTAATTTTTGGAATGCACTACAGCACGATATATGACGTACTATACAGAAAACACTAAAAAAAAAGGTCTGGCACTGAGAAATTTATGACGGCGGTCGACGAACCACAATAATATTTACTTCATCACTGAGCGATGTGACGGGAACGTAATAATAAATAGTAGTACAATAACAAACATAGCGTTTATTATTAATCCACAAGACTACAACTACATAATAATAATTATGTATATGATTATATTATTCGGGACTCGAACACGCCAATGTGTCTGGAATAATATTATATCGAAATTCGCGACGAAAATACCGTCAAACGTGTCGTTGGTTAAAATCACACTGGCGAAATATTTTGATTGCTTTTATTTTTCATACGTTTTTATACCACAAACTCGTGTGTAATAAATTTATAATAAATATAATTTAATAATTCAAAAAATATTCGGTTTTCAAATAAGAAATTAAAAACACACGTTAATTAAAAAAAAAAAAACAATGATAAAGTTATAAAAAAAATATAATTGTTTAGAAAAATGTCTTTTAACGCTATAGCATTGTACTAAAAAATAAATAGTTTCAAAAACGTTAATACTAGTAGTTTTAAAAAAAATAATGAGAATCTTACATTAAATATATCATCCGTAAAATGATACCAAAATATATAATATTGTATAACCATGTATAAAGTATATAGGCAGAGTTGTAATATGATATTTTTGTAAATTGTCATTAAAGTCACTCAGCGCGTTAACTCAACTCGCAAGAAGCCATAACATTATTAATGTGCCATTTTTCCCCAAAAAATATAAGCGAAATCCATTTTTAGCATATTATTATTATCGATACACTTTATTAGCTACATAGTATTGGCTATGCAAACGGTTTAAGAATGAAGTAATTCCGAGTAATTATTGTACTTGATGCAAAGTTGTAGTGCGTTCACTTGCTCGTAACGTATATTTATAACGCATACACATTACGGTCATAATAGTAAATAGATACCATGGTTAAAGGTTATAAGCACGGACGGTTACCTGCCGACCAAGTTTGTCTGTTTCTTAACACAGCTAGTTGTTTATCGTTTCAATAGCGATCGCACTATGATATTACGAAAACGTATAATAGCTCATCAATATTGTGTAAGCGGTTAATACAATTTTCAAAATACCCGGAACGTTGCACGTTCACATTGGCGGCCGATTCGCTTCAAATTAATGGTCCGCATGCATGCAACATATAATAATATAATAATAAATATGACTCTGCTACTCGTTATGTTTTCTATAGTTAGGTCAGGTTGCATAAAATAAGGTTTGGATATAACCCGTCCAGTTCATCTTGGCATTCATCAGCCGTCAAGGTTTTATTAAAAAAACAGTAATCCGAAAATTATACTATGCTAGTATCATATTTTTTTCTAATATAACATATAGTTTTTGAACTACTGTTTTAGTACCGTAACGGTTTACGAGTACCAAGACGGACTGGGACGCGGGAAATTTATAAAATAAGACGATCGCAAAATGCATCGCGTCAAAATGTGTATATGCCATGTGGGAACGAATCCACATCAGCTTAGGTACACTCGTTTTTTTTTAAATTATAAAATATATTGTTAAATTATTAGATAAAATATTTCATTGAAAAAATTGATATGGGACATCATCTACGTGTGTGACGTGGACCATGGTTGGGGTGGAACTTTGGTCCCCTGTCCTCTTACGTCTGCAGAATCCGTCCCCTAGTGTGGATCTATATATACTCACATATTATGTACAACGAACGGTGCGTAAGTCGCCGGACGGCTTTCTTTAGTTTACCACAGATCGTGGTCTGAGTATAGCGGCTTGTGGTAGGGTAGTGGCAGCGAGTGATACGGCCGATGGATCTCGACCGGGTACGGGTGCGGCACCGGGACGCCGACGTGCTTGACTACGGGTACGGCGTACGGCTGAGGCACAGGCACCGGGTACGGCCTGTCCACGTGCACGGGATACGGCTTTTCAACAGCCACGGGATACGGCTTGGGCACGGCAACCGGGTACGGTCTCGGCACCTCGACCGGGTACGGAGCGGCCACCGGGTACGGGACGTGTTTCTCGACGGTCACCGGGTACGGTTGCGGCACTGGCACGCTCTTGGTAATCGTAGTGGCCGTGTGCACGTGCGTAGGGTAGTGACGTGGCGCGTAACCGTATCCTCCGAAACCGGACCCGATGGCGCTGCCTAGACCGTAACCGCCTAGCGTGCCGTAGCTCGGGCCCTCGTCATAGAATCCGCCGCCGCCGCCGTATCCCAGGCCCCACACCCCGCGTTTCTGCTTTCCATCCGCCTTGTGGTCGTCGACCTGCGACTTGTCGGTCCGTGACTCCGTGGTGCACGCGGCTAACGTCACCGAGACGGCTAACAGCACAGCAATCTGAAATGTTCTGATGGTGAGTATCATAATAAAAATTAGGTATTATATTGGGCACTAAAAATCACATCGCTTTTTAATTCAGACTTATGCATAAATATTATAATGTTTCGTTGACCGCTATAAAATCAATAAATTACAAATCTTTGCTTAAAAATTTACCACGTGTTGAAATACACGAAACCGAAAATCGAATTTAAATGCGATCGAAACCATCTCAACTCAACGTCCCATAAAAATAAACCTAACCGCAGAGGTACTCAATACCATCAACCTTAAAACAAAGGAAGCGTGGCAGAAACTATATTATATATATACTATACATATTATACTATATACTTGGTACTATATTCCGATTACAAATAACTTGAAAAATATAAAACCCTATTCAGAATAGGGCGCAGGAATCTAACCCATTCTCTGATCATGACCATGATCAATGGCCGCTACGTGAGACATATACAAGGTAAACCTTACAATCAATCACGTAGTTGTTTCTTAATATCCAAAATACATCGAAGCACGAAGAATTTTACTTACTCAGCGTAATTTCAACGCACACTTAACGAAGAAAATATGGAAGCAATATATTTATTTTTCCGTTGTATTAACCAAAAATTGTAAACAATGTTATTTTGTTTTATCTACAGTCTGTAGATTTAATCTAAAATTTGGCAATTATATATACAAATTTGAAATTTATGATAGAAAAAATAATAATAATTATATTAGCGTGTATACGTTGATATTGCAAATTACGATACAGTGGGTGATTAGTGATTACTAGTTAAATCCTTGTATTAATAGTGTACGACGAAACTGTACTTGAATTGCCTATACGATACGCCGTCCATAGAATTGTTTAAATAAAATAAGAAAAATAAAAAATGAAGTCCAACAGATATATAAGAAGTAATCATTATTTACTTTTATATTTATACCTTTTAATAAAGCTCAATATTTACGCAAATTATTTCGAAGTCGATAATTTTAATAGCTAATGCTTGGAAATTTACAAAGTTCCTAATAAGTTGTTATTTTAGAAATTATTTAAAAATAACAAAAATGTACAAAATAATTTGTAGATATTTGAAATTCAAATTTTTATAAAATTGTATACTTAAACATAACTAAATAACAATTTTCGTTATTAGTTGATATACTTAATTTAAAATATAATAATCGTACAAATTTAAAAATTTTCACAATTACATATTATAATATTATTATATACAATGGAGTTTTTAAAAGATTTAGATAAATTTTAAATTTACCAAGAATCTATTCATATCGCTCTACGGTACGATAGTCGATAGTATTGCCTTACACAAGTTATAAACAGCTAATTTTATAATTTTATATATTATAAATGTATTTTGTTTTGTGGAAATTAGTTCAATCTACCATATTATTATTGCTAATTGAAAAATTAATTACTTATAGTAATATGTATAAATAAATAATAAAATATTCTAAAAAATAAATGCTGATAAATTGTCTCACTCAGAATCATTTTTCGTAACTATGTAATAATCTTTATTGGATTCAAATAATTTGTTGCAGTGTATTCAATGAGAATATACACTTGATACCTAATTTACATTAAAGTGATTTCTGTGGTTTTTCGAAATTTATAAAAGTAACAATAAAAAAAACAAAGTTTGTTTTTTGTTTTTACTATCTACCTTTAACTTGCTTTAGTTAACAAATAAAAGGTGACTTTTCTGGAACCCTTAGAACCCTTAATCGTTTGTCTTTAATATAAATTTATATAATATAGTATTTCTATATTTTTTTGATTTCATAATGTTTTAAACATTATGTATAATATATTTCCTATTTCCTACATATACGCTTACTATACAATGTATAGTTTAAATATAAAGATTTTTATTAGAATAAATAATTTATGATCAAATTAAATAATAATGCAGTTATTTTACCACACTTTTACCAACTGTCGTCATGTGTAAGAATCCAATTGGCTAGCTATATAATACATACAAATTGTAATTTTGTATTTTATATTGTTATATCTTGTATAGGTAAGCACTTTAAAATGTCTCCGGAAGCCTACTAAAATATCAGTATTTTAATAAGATTTAGTCATGATATAATATTAAATGACATAATAAATATATATATTATATTATTATTATTATTATTATTATACATTATTATATACATAATGTTTGCATGTTTTATTTTAAAATTTAAGTTATTTATACTGTCCTAATAGTATTCGTACAAAAATCAATATAATTCGATAAATGGCATTGACCTACGCGTGAACATTCCAGTACTACGCAGGCATATAGCGTATTATATAACATTTGTTTATGCAAAATACTATTAGACACCGTCACGCCGTATCATAAACACGTATGTGGTCTGAGTCTGATAATATAATAATAAAGTTATGTGTCAAACAATTCTATATACAATCGTGTGTCTGAAAAAAAATCGACGTATATGTGCAAGACTGATACAATATTATTATAATATAATTTAGAGAAATGAAACCGTTTGGAATTTTCATATAGTAAAAGTCTGTGCGATTCCAGCCATGAATACTAATCTAAATTGACGTTGTGTAACCAATTTTCTGATGACCGAATCATATGTAAACGCTTCTTGGACACTGACCAAGTTTCACACCCGAATTATGTATAGTGTATAGTTACGACTTACAACAAGGAATCACGTAGTGGTAATTCGGACATTGGATTTAGGCGCACGCAACAGATTCCTCATTTACGCGTATGCATTTAATAATAATATAATATTCAGTGTAACGTTTTCCCACCAAGCGAAATACTAACAAAAAAATATTTGTATGCATATAATAATTTATAAAATACATATTAAATACGAATGTCAAATGAAATTATAAATTACGCAAATATGTATATCTTCAACAGTATACGTTTAAAACATAATATTATGGAAATATATACTCAAATGTCTCAAATAGTTTGTGTAATAAATAATACATGTGTTTTTGATAATTTCTTATAAGGCACGATGTGTTCAATGTAACAATATAACAATATACATAAAAGAAAGCCGTTAGAAATTAATTTTATTTTTCGTTTGAATAATATAATATTTAGTAAATTATCCTGCGTTTATATAAAAACATAAAATAATAGTCTATTGTTTATTTTTAAAAATACACTTATTGTATTAAGTTAATAGTATAACTAATAATTATACCATAAGAACTGGGCCACAATAAATTATAATTAATTTACTTTTAAATAAATATTATGTACACGGCGTATACACGTTTTTCCTATTAAAAAAATTAATACATTTTTCCATTTTTTGCCTAGTACACTTATTAGTATACATTTTCAAATCAAGATGATATTGTTTACTTCATATTATATATATATATATATATATATAATAGTAACTAATAACTAATAAATGTAAGTACAAATAATACATTTTTTAAAATAAATATAGTTAATGGTGAATACTTTTATTTAAAAATAAAATATCACTTATTTTAAAATGATCCAAATTTTTATAAAGTGTTTACAATTAATATATTATTTTGTTCTATATTATCGAATTACAAAATATTTTAACTAATATATAATATACATGATAGGCAGCCAAAAATTAAAAATATGATTTTTTTTTTACTGAATTGCTATATGTTTTCTTATAAATATTAATTTAAATTGCAAACATTCTTTGCAAAATACCTCTTCATTATTTAAACTAAGTAGCTGTCGATATTCACCTATTTAATTCTATCCATTTTAAGGAATAATTGCGTACGTCAGACTTTTAAAATATTAACAAATTTTTGGTTTATCAACGCAATATAAATAAAATTAGCAAAATAATAAGATTTTATGCAAGAATTCATAATAAAATAAAATGAAATGACGTTATTACGATGGGTCATCAGGCATGTATAATTAATTAATCATAAAATTATAATTAAAATAATATTTTTATAGACGTGCTTTAAATTAACAATAAAGTAGTAGCTGTACACCTTTAAATTAATAACGACCTAGCTACTGTTGAGAGAAAACCGGTTTTCTTCTCTAAGATCCATAGATAATATTGTTTACATTATACCACAAAACAATTATTGTGTTAATATGGGAGCGTAAAAATAATTATACATAACTAAAAATTATTATGATTTTTATTTTATTGTTTTTGTCAGTTATCTATTATACTCGTATATTATGTAATATATTTTACCCTGTGTTTCCATGCGAGTATTTCTAGGTGAGGTCTAATATTTTTTATAAAGAAATATTAAATAAATAAAAATTCTATTAATAATTTGATTTTTTGAATATTATTATTTAAAGTATTTTTAGACTTAATCTTTTAAAACTTAAATATTAAATATTTGTATTATGAAAATCAGTTATGTAATAAATAAACATATTATAAATTCATAAAACAATAATATATTTAATTATTTTAACATTTAATCTTTTTGATACTTGAAATGAATGAGGAAATTAATTCTGTTAATTTTAAAAATTTATATTTATTTTGTTTAACTCTTATCAAAATAATATTATATTTTTTTAATTTTAATTTTAATTAAAGTTTTTGTTATATTTCAATAACAGCTATTTTTAGATATTAATACTATACATTCGTGTTTATAAAACAATTGTGTAGGTAACCATTTTATTATTGATAAAATTTAGCAAAATATTTTGTTGGATTAGTTAAATAACTTTTTCCTATTTTAATTTAAATGTCAAAATAATAATTTAAGTAAACTTCATAATTCAAGAAAGTTATTTATTCATACTTTTTTATTTAATTTTATAATGTTTAATGTTATATGAATATAGTATTAAATTATTCTGGTAAATGCAGGTATGTCCTGTTTCTTTTTATTGAAGTTAAGTTTTTTTTAAATAAGTTACTATTGAAACTTTAAACATTGCCTACTTCCTAATTCCTATAATGTTCGAAATAACTACACATTAATAGTACTTGTATTATGTATATGTTATCTACACACAATTATTAATCGCTGTGATATTAGTATAACTGTTTTCTACTGATAAACGAAATGTAACGAAACTGTATCAAATTACTGTTTTGCTCATCTACCGAATAAGCCGTTAAAATCCGACAGAAGATTAATGTAATAATTAATAATTATAAAAATAATACTAACAATAATAATATCATGTACAATAACAGATACGTCTAATAAATCGGTTCACTTACCGCGTGGTTCATCGCTTTTGAAATTAGAACAGAAACACTGCAGAGATTTAAAAACAAACAATACACACGTGTACAACCCTTTGGCGTAAACAGCGTATAACCGGCGGTCAGCTCAAGAGGTTTATTTATACGCGAAAACAGAAGCCGCGACCCCACCACGTGCGAAACAACGATCGCGCCTTGGCAGAAATGCAGAAACGATACACATAATATATAATATACACCTATAATTCGTTTACAATATAATTTCCCACCTATGAGTTCGATTGTAAACATATTTATGATTTTATTTCTGTTCCCATGCGTACAATAATAAAAAAAACATAATAATAATAATATGTCCATACAAATTTTGTCTTAACATGCAATGTCCATTTACCAGTTTATATAGCACGCGTGAATAAAATATATATTAATAAAATAAAAAGGTCATCGTATAAGTTTAATAAATTGTAAAAAATTGCTCAGAATATAGATAGTAGTTGTTTTAATTATTATATACAACGCGTATGTGTATATTATATTTGTATTCGTATAATATACGGTATATATATTAGCTTACGGACGGCGTATTTGTATATTTTGTAATATATAATATGTAATAATATAATATTACTTATTATATGATATTTACTATAATATCAAAATTATCACTATTTATACATGAGCTTTGTTAACACTTTTTGGTAAATAATATATGTATCTGTCGTAGGTCATATGGAAAACCAGTTTTTTGCGAAAAGACTATGCTTTTTTCAATTAGGGTAATCTGTTTGTGAACTACTTATTATTTTTCTAAATGTTCTACTGTTTTTCATGTTTATTACATACAGACTTACTGCAGTTAGGCCATTTAAGAAATACAATCATCATACAGTAATAACTAGTTTCCTTAATTTATTTTAAGGGTAATTTATTACTTGTACAAAAAAAAGCAACAGAATTATCATAACATGTAAACTGAATAAATATGGTACTTGTTATATAGTATAATATATTATATTATAAAAGTACTTTTTTTTTATATATATATAAAGTGTATCAATGGCGAGTATCAGTAAAGTTAAGATTATTTTAAAGTTATCAACTATTGTATTAGAATTACTAGTTTTATTTTATATTAGGTACTTTTGGGATACTGAGTAAAACATAATTTCCCACTTATAAACAAAATTAATAAAAACATATTAATCGTATACATTTTAAATTCTAGGCATTTACCTACATTAGTACATTACAAATGGCTATTTTAAAGATTTAAATACGGATTGTTCTTAAAAATTCTAACTGCTGTTACTGCTGATAGTCTGTATGCAATAAGCCTCAAAAACAGTGGGCCGTTTGGAAAAATAATAAGTAGTTTGCAAACAGACTACCCCATTGCAAAGAGCCTAGTCTTTTCGCAAAACGGCTAATTTTCCATATGGCTTAGCTACGACATATGCACTATAAGTCTATAAAGGTTCATATATACTTAAAGTATATTATTTTCTAGTGTGATACTATGTATACAGTGGTGATTAAAAAAATTAGAACTCAAACGGTACTATAGCGTCGATCAATTGACCATTACCGCTACATAAATCTACATAATTAATACATATTAGTATATAGTATAGTTAATATAAGTTGCACATTTGAATGATAAAACAAATAGAATAAACTTAAAATATTGTGAACAAAATTACATATTATTAACAGCTGGATATGATTATTTTAACATTTTTTTAGTTTGTTATAGTTAAAAAAAAAATAGTCATAGATAATTAGGATTTTCACCAAATTTTATATTAGCATTATCTATACACTGTAAACCTTTTAAAATATTTTAACTCTTCTAAGCTATTAATTTATAGTTATTTTTTTATAAATGTGTCAAGTTTTATGTACAAAAATGTATTATTAAGTTCAAATTTTAACAAAATTAATACTTTAATATAATTAAAATCATATAGTAATTTTGTAGTTA
This sequence comes from Rhopalosiphum padi, assembly GCF_020882245.1. Taxonomy (NCBI): domain Eukaryota; kingdom Metazoa; phylum Arthropoda; class Insecta; order Hemiptera; family Aphididae; genus Rhopalosiphum; species Rhopalosiphum padi. The sequence goes on along the minus strand of NC_083597.1, from coordinate 22,372,186 downwards.
TTCAAAAATATTATTTGTCAGGACTTGAAACTTTTCCATATTTATTATTATATTTTGCCATAAAAAATGGCTTTTTCAAAATATTAAGAATACATTTAAGTTATTATCTATTTATACAACAAACCTATTCACATCACCCTACATTAAGCCGGTATTAACCTCAAAAATTAATAACAATAACAAATAATTAAAATATTATATATTATTAAAATTTCTCTATTAATATGTTGTATATTTTATATTCTACATATTTTATTTTTAAAAAGTTTAAATTACAAACATTAAACTTCAAGATACAATGGGCAACGACCCTGTTAATAGGTTAAAGCTTCCGAGGATCTCAATGTAGGCCGACGATAGGTATTGGCTCTTAGGGAAGGGTTGAGAAAAACGAGCAGGAGACAGAGTCCGCTAATAATAAATAATTATATAATATTTTTGACAAAAAATAAATCAACCTACAATATTGTATTATTCTCTATTTTACTAATCGTAAACTAAATTACTATTATAAAATATACGTTGTAGTAGTAATATAAACTGATAGACCATCTACTCTCAGAATTATTTTTGTAGATAATTATGTATCACTGAATTAAAATAAAGTCAATATATCCATTACAGTAACTTACTCAATAACAATGTATACACTCGACACCTTCTGTACAGTGTACATTTAGTACAGCGGTTACCTACTTGATCGTTGTAGTTTAATTTGTTTTTTTTTTCATCTATATAATATATAGAATAATATAAATTATGAAAATATGTTGAGAAAAAGTTTATTTACCATGTGATAAATTGCTAATTTACCTATTTATCTGTACTACTATGTATTTAGTTTTATATATAACTGTGACGAAACAAAATTAAAATTATTACAAAATGTTAGATATATTATTTTTAGAAAGATCTTGAAATATTAGACAATTATGTCAATTATATGTTTAATGATATGATATAATATGTGTTAAATTGTCCAATCATTAAAATATGGTCATTCTTCTCATTATCCATAGGTCGATTTTTTTTTTACAAATTACTTATACATGTCTTATAATATACACGTTAATATTTATTAACATACACTTAAATGTTTTTTTTTCATTAAATAATTATTGCTGTGTAAGACAAGTATATATATTATAACTAAATGTTAAAAAAAAATAGGTTTAATGTAATTACTAATTATATATGTTCAAAAAGGTGATATTTCTATAAGCAGTTATGATTTATTTATATGCACACATACGAAACAACATATAGATACTCCTAATAAGTAATAAAATATTTATATAATATATAAATATTTTAGAATATATTATACTCTATACTATATACAATATAAATCGAAGGTTTGTGAGTTGTGACCACTGCCAACGCATTTATATTGTTTTTTAAATACCTATTACTATTTTCTAAAATCTTCAGGTAAATATATTTTCGACGTTCCTAAATTAATAAATAATAACATAAGTACGTCGTTTGAATGAATAATAGATAATAGGTTAGGTTTTTTTCTATATATCTCACACTATATGCCCCTCCATCATATATTTATGCAGTATGTATACGTCTACACATGCACTATTGTAATCAATGTTTACACTACCGAGTACCGACAATGAACCTATAATAATTATTACATTGCACCTGACCGATTTATTATAAATTATAATTTGGATGTATGTTGTAGCGTTTTGCTTATTTTTTTGGTAAATTCAAAACATTGTTAAATGAAATAGATATATAATATATATTTGTTTCTCTACTGAAGATTACAAATATGCTATTTTAATTTTACTTATTTTCCATATTTTAGAGTAAGATGTGAAAGATTATCGCATATTTTAATGATCTGAAAATCGTTTAAATTATATTATTGAGTTTATATGTAAAATTTATAATACGTCAATTTATTTTATATATATTTTTTTATTATTTGATTTTGTTAAAAAAAATGTTTGGTTTTATTTAATACTTATTGCCCATATATCTAACTAGATCTAACTTTATAGATCTGAGGTCTTCATATTTTTTTTCAAAATGCATATTTAAATTGCTCAAAATGCTCAATTTTCACTTCCATTCGATTCTCTAATTATGAATAATGCATTTTTTAAACTAAAATATTTTTTGAGTTTTTATTAGTATATTTAAATTTTCAAATAATCATTGCTTCCTTAACTTCAAAAGTTATTATTATTGTGGTCTATCATCCTTAGCGTTAAATACTGAAAAATGCAGATACTACTCGTTTGAATTGAGATTTAGATTTAAAATGCATCGATATTTTAAAAATTTATTTGATAATAACTTATAAGGGTCGTTCATGTATAAAATAAATAAGTTTGTATATCCATCGCAAAAATCTCCTCCAATATAGCATAATGAGTATTTAAAAATATGATCTTAAAGTGTGGGGACTTATTAGATATAGAAAAAACATCAAAATGTATATAAATACATACCTAATTAGCTGTTATAATTATTAATTACACATGGAATATGCTTAATGAATCCCCGAGTATAATTTATATTTATATATTATGTTAAATATTCTGATGTTTTGATATCTAGATTTAGATCTGATGTATTTACGTGCTAACTATTTCAAAACTGCACAAGGGCGATGAAATTGTTGCGCAATGCCATCACATATTATACTCTTCTGCAGCTGTCCGTGTTAATTTGGATACAGTAGTTAATGCTAGTTCTCTAATATCTATCATTTATATCTTAATAGTTGTCGGTCACGGCTCGACCGACGACGATTGTTACAATACCGACGGCTCGGCCATTGCACTAAGTCGTCGTCGTTATTATTATTATTATCATCATTATTAATGTTCCTGTATGCTGTATTATTGGTTGCAATATACATGATTAGAAAACCATTGGTAATCCAAAATTTAAAAAAAAAAAATTAACAAACGAATTAAAAACGTGACACTCTATAGCGATATGATTTCGGATTTAATACCTCAGACCTCTATATATGCGTGTACTTATTATATGATAACAATATACCTGTAAGTATTGTGCTGTATACGTGAATAATCGACGTCCTTGTGTCTATCGAAAGACACGTACCTATTTACGCGGCTTGTAAGTCTTTGAAAAGTAAACATGCAGGAAAGTGCAATGATAAATGATAATAAAAATAATACAATGACGGTAATGATGAAAAAATAATAATGATGACACTCCGCAGTCCGCACGCATCGAAAACTGGAGCAGGGCCGGACATTCGATTGATATATATTATAAAATATTATGTTCTCATGTCCTCCAATAACAAGAATATTTCTGTTCGGCCGCAGCCTATATTAAACGATTTCATAATAAACATACATTAGTATTTTGTATTTTAAAAATATACTCTCGTATAATTGGATCCGTGTATCGTATATATTATCGTCATTTTTTTTTTTATCTTCATAGTCATTGTACCTGTACGTTCGAAAATGATTTAGGAAAATTTGAAGAAGGTAATAACAAAAATTCAAAATTCAAAATTCAATTCTTAATACATTTTCCAAATAAAAAAGGTATAACTTCTTTATGGTATTTCGTTGAAGCCAAAAAACTGTCACTTTTCTAAATCGGACGTGTATAAAATATTATATAAACAATGGTACAATACCTATATTATTATTAACAGTTTACATTCAATAGTTAGATAACAATTAACAAGTGAGAAATTGTAATATTATGTATAACCATTTAATTGAATTAATACATTAAATACTGATTATTATACGTATCGAAGTATTCATAATGAACAGTTACGGTATAATATTGTGGTAGGTAATACTGTAATAGATATAATACCTATAACCTGTAGGAAAAAAGTAATATAACTGATAATTTCTAAAGACTTACGAATTTTACTTTGGACTTTAATATAATTGCCCTCAAATTCGTGTATTAAACTAGAATATAATTTCAATCATACATTTAGTTTTTAAACAATGCAAGTTAAATCATATTAACCAACTGTAATACTGTAACATATTATGAAATAAGCTTTTATAGTGATATAGGCTGATATACCGTTTCCACTCAGAATCGTTTTTCGTATACAATGATATATCATTAAATTCAAATTTAGCACACCTATGAGACACACTTAACATACAATATACTAATATACAGTAGAGCGGTACCCATTTACCTACCATTATTTTTATTGTTAATTAAAATAATTTACACAAACAAATTGTAAAAATAAAAATAACAATTAATCATTGATACCTATATCAACAAAAAACTTATAAATTAATCAGTAAAGGCCATGATCGTGATTATTACGTGTACAAAAGAGTGATAATCAGTATGGCAGTAATTAGCAACAGTAAAATGTACTGCTAACAATATATAAGAAAATATAGCATAAGAAATAAAAAGTTATGAAAAAATTGAGTTGGTTATATTTATATTTTGTTTTATTATTTTGTCATGAATATACGAATATGAGTTATATGTTAAAAACAACACATTTTCTTAGCTATATTTTATTTAAAATAAATATTAATAATTAAACTATTATCTACATTATACTTTTAACTCTGTTCGATTTTTTATTTTAATAAATTACTTCCTTGGTAAAGAGTAAATACTTTACACTGGCTTAATTTTTAGAGATTTGATGCTTTCGAGAAACTATACAATAATACTCCATTCCTTTTCACCATCTCAACTCTCAAGGAGATTAGAAATAATAGTTTAGAAATCAAAAATATCAAAAAAATGTTGCTCGTAGATGCTCCCTCTAAGTTCAAACACTAACACTGGAAAATGTTTCAGTTCCCGTAATACTTCACTGATTAGTGGTCACTGTATATATAACATACTAGTACGTTAAGATGATATATAATATTACGAAAACAATATAGTAGGCATATGACGTGTTTCGTTTTCACTTTCACGCAATTCGATCGAGTTATACGTGAATTATCTATAAAATACGACAATCATAAAGTTAACACATATTTTGGCACTTACAATGCATTATTTATTATTATTAGATTATTGTCATAACAATATCTAATATCCGATTCTTGCTGCGATATTGTCGATTCGTATGGCGGCGCGACCTCGTGACATAACGATATACGTATTTCTGTTCCGATTCGTTTCGTTCTTCTTCCTGCAAAGAGCTTCATTTCCTATTCACGACCCGTACCCAAACCCACCGAACTTTCCAGTCCAAAAATCAAATCCAGTGAAAGCCAATCGATTGGACTACACCTGAGTGTATAAAACTGAAACTACGGTTGTCCTGTCATTCATTCGATTCGTTCGTCTTCAAGCTAGTGCATCGAGAAAAATCAAACAAGACAAAGCCATGAAGTCGTTTTCAGTAAGTATTATAATATTACCTATATGGCTATATATATATATATATATGATACATAAGTACAAAGCTTATTTCTGAACTAAAATATATACCTCATGTGCTGCACGGCATCGCGTATCCGACATACTACAATATTATACGTATATGAACAACGCCACAACAGACTCGATACATTGATTGTATGAAAAACATTTCATTTTTAACTAATAATTCTTACGAATAGTTTCACTCTGTTTGTCTATTTTAATGATATTTTTGTGTAGGTTTATTTTATTTTATGATATACTCAAAATATACGTTTTAATTACATCACAAATATATCATTTTCGATTATTATTTAAAATTTCTTTAATTTTACGCTATTCATAACATTTATATAAGAGTTCATAATTTATACACGATAAGTACATAATAAAATATCTACATAAAGTACTTGCGTTTTATCGATCAAGTTTACGTTCATTTTACGTGCAATTTTAATACTTTATTTCTTTTTTAACTTTCTTGCACCAGTAATTTTTTTGAAATTTCGTTTATTTCAATAAAATTATTATAAATTAGTATCATTATTATTTATAATTTCAAGCATTTTGAAACAATATATTTTCATTGTTTAATAGGTATTATAATAAAAATGAAATTTTCATGGTTGACTTTATATATTCACTATGTATACAGATTTTCTACTTTAAAATTTAAAATTAAACTAAATACTCAAATTAACAATATATTCATCCCGACCAGTCTGACATGGATTTTCCCAAGTACGTGCCGAAATGACTTTTATTTAATATTTCGCGTGCTTCTAGAATAAGGTACCGCCTTATAGTGTGCTAAATTTACAACCGTTTTTAAAATGTTGGGTGAGTGTGCTAATATTTTATAATGCTTATTATAGTTTAATATTTCTATTTTCATATTATTTATTTATTTTATGTTGATTTTTCAATGCCATAATTTTCACATAATTAAATCTAGAAATTTGATCGGTTTGGTAATTTTAATATTATTTTTAATGAATTTAATATTTTATCATAGCCTGATCTAAATTTTTTAAATACTTATATGATTAAAATGTTGAATTAAATTCGTGGCGTTTATTTGAATTTTTTAATATTTCTAAAAAGAGTGATATTATCATCGAATAGTAATCGTATGAAGTATGAGCTATTATAGTGCAAATGCAAGCTAACATCGAGTAATTGTAAATACTATTACAGTTTATTATCAGCGGTAACATCGCGGACGTATTTGCTGAGATATTAAAAAAGTACGATATAATATGTGGTTAACGGAACTCACTCGTGCGATGCGAGCCCGTCTGATATAATATCATAAATAAAAATAGGTATAAGCTATATCAGGGGACACCAATCACCAATAATATTTTTGGAGGGTTCGGGGTGGTAACATTAGGAAATCGGAAAGTTTTCGAGAACTCTCAATAATCAAATACATACATATACTTTAACCGAAAACAACTAAAAAGTAAACGCGAGTAAAAATAATAAAATTAAAAATTCGTTTCATTTGCCAAAAATTAATAATTTAAAAAAAAATATTTCTCGCTGTCTCAAATCGTCCACGCCCATTATAGTCGCTTAGCATGGATTGTTGGTACAAACACACGTGTTAAAAACGGATAACGTCCTTCCAGGTGTTGTGTTACGTGGTGTGCGCGTTGGCCGTTATCGGTTCGACGAGGTGCGAACCGACGGAGGACGGCGCTCCGACCGACAAAGCACCGCAGGCCAACAGAAGGAGCATCGGCGAGTACCACGGACTGTACGCGCCGGCTTACCACACTCACTACAGCCCGGCCAGCTATCACGGCCACTACGCCCCCGCGTCCACCCACTACCACACTTACGGGTACGCGGCCCCGGCACACTATCACGGTCACGGGTACGCGGCCCCGGCACACTACCACGGCCACGGATACGCTCCGGCACACTACCACGGCCACTACTACAACCATCACGAGACCACCGTGCACGGATTCAAACACCAGCCCGTCGTCTACCAGTCGGTGGTGCACACGTACCCCACGGCCACCACGGTCGTCCACAAACCGGTGCCGGTACCGGTCGCACACCCCGTCCCGGTGCCCGTCGTCCGGCCCGTGGCTGTCGAAGTGCCCCGGCCATACCCAGTGGCCGTCAACCGACCGTACCCGGTGGCCGTCATCAAGCCCGTCGCCGTGCCCGTGGCCCAGCCGTACCCGGTGACGGTGTACAAACCGTACCCCGTGCCCGTGTACCGGCCGGCCCCAGTGATCCCGGTGGCCAGGCCAGCCGCCACTGCCGTACACTACGCCACCAGAATCCCGACGGTTCGCGTACCGGTCGTCAGGTATCCGGCGCCCTCGTCGTACCTGCAACACTCGCACGTTTACGCTCCACACTACCGCGGGGCGGTGGCTTACCACGGACAGTCGTCGTACCAGGGACCCACCTCATACCAGGCACCGGCTGCTTACCAGGGACCGTCGTCGTACCAGGCGGCGTACCCGGCAGAGGCGCCGTCGTCTTATCTGCAACAACTGGCGGCTCTCAGAGCGGCCGGCGGCAACTACGAAGTGAACGAGGCGGCGGCGGTGGCACAGCAGCAGACCCTCCAAGACGAATATTCGTTCCTGCAAGAGCAGCGGGACGCGGGTGCCGCCGATGTGCATCACCACGACGACGACGCCCATCACCATCACCTGCACGACCACGGGCTGATCGACCAGGACAGCGGTTTGGGTTCGGGCGCGGGTTACCCGTCGTTGACGGCCGAGACCAGTCTGGGGGTGCCGAGCACCGACTACACGGGCAAGAAGAAATGAACACTACGACGAGGGACGTTCCAGAAGACTGCAGCAGAGCCGCGTATCAGCAGTCGACTCGAAACTCTCGGACTTGTAATGAAAAACGATTTCTTTCAAATCATCCACGTGGACATCAAGTCCTGAGAGACGACTGTATATAATTTGTTTATTGTTATATTATTATTATTATTATTATTAAATATTGTTTAGTATGCCATCGAGTCGTTCGACTCGACTGTAGTTCGTATATTAGATACATTTTATTGTGACTTTTACTTTTTTTTTTTGCTAAAATAAATCTTAAATGTCATTTTTGTTAAAATTTGTACTGCATATTTCAATACCTATAAATAGTGGTTAAAAACTTTAAACAGTATTATGAGAACGAACTGCGTTCCCGATGTTTCTACACAAATATATGTATTCATGTAATACATACACTGTTTATAAATACATGTATACCACCGCGCTGTATGAACAATGTGTCCGTTTCTATGGAGTATATGATTGACCAATACGCACTATATCAACTGTGATTTGTTGTTGCCGATCGTATGATATAATAATTAATGCGTACCTATTTCCCATAAGTATGTATTATATTTTATACGATTACCGTAAACTATTTACAGTTGATACATGTTTTTTCGGTTTAAACAGTTTTTTTTAAAACAAAATCGCATGTACAAATTAAACACCCTCGTTCTCATCACAGTGTTGGTGTCGAATATCGTCTGCACATATGACGTCAACCTGTCCATGTTTATGTATTTAGTAAACCATTTGACTCCGCAAGAATGTGTAAAACTCACTGCTTATTTGTATGCCGAGGGCCTTGAACTAACGGCAGTCAAAGAACTTGGTAAACAATCCTCAAATCGTCGCTCATGTATAATTTTGTAGTTTTTTGAATACTAATTATACATACAATACAATATATTATAAAATATAAACTAGATAGTTATTTTAAAAATATGTATAAGTTTGATTGAAAATAATAGCTTTATAGTAAAATGCTATGCATATTCCATTAATACATTGAATATGGATACCCACATATTATAAATTATTATGGCGAATAAATAGGTACAGTACAGATACTATTGATAAGTATACTATAATGTTGATAAATTGCAGTAATTGAGATGATTATAGCGGATAACGCAATCGTGGTATTAAGTATTAACTTTATACTTTTTACATTTATAACTTATAAATGTCCCTACTACATATACATATTGATTAATATTGTGAATACATCTTTTTTTCGTTTTTTTGTTAAATATAAAGTGTTATTCAGTTTGTTGAATTAAAAATATTAAGAAGAATTAACGCAAAATACTAGTATTATAATATATTATAATTAAGTTCAGACTTCTTACTTATAATTTTAAAAATATAGAAACCTATACCTATATTTTCTACTTAATTATACAGTAATCAGTGTATACAATAAATAAGTACTATAATATACCCAATATACCTACTCTGTTATGATGAGTATAGGATAGCCATGATAAAACATTAAAATAATAGCATTCTGTATAGGTAGTTTTAATTTTTTTTATATGAATAATACAGTAGGCACCTATAATTATGAACTACCTACGCAATTTAGTTCAATAATTGAAATTATTTATTTATTTTCTCTGCAGAACAAGATTTGCCCTTAGATGAGACTTGTTTATCGTTATTAATGACATGGAATAATAGTGCTGGAAAGGAAAAAAATTTTCTCAGTATAGCTAATTGTTTAAGAAAAATAAACCATGAAAGATTAGCTGAATGGTTGTCAGACACAATTTTTACCCAATTAAGTATGGAATTAAATAATAGTTTTCTCCAAAACACTACGACACAAAGAAATACAGCTACAGTTTCGTCTCGACCACAGAAAATTCTACGGTAAAAACAGTTAAAATTTACAACTCAAAATAATAATAATTAAAACGAAGGTTTTTTTAAAATAATATTTTGCGTTTATTCAATAGTACTGAACATTGTCCTTTTGATAAAAATATTTTGTTTTTATTATTTGATACGTTTTGTATGTATTTAACTTGCATGGCCATCGTAACATTTATATTCTATTCACTGGGTTTGTTGATTCGATTTGTGAAAGAAAACCAAAACATTTTAAGCAAGTATATTATTTTTAGAAATTAAAAAAGTACCTAATATTATTTTATGTAACATAATCATAATCATCATTCATCAACCATTATAAATTAATTCTTAAACTGTTAAAATAATTGTATTTATACCTACATGAAAATAAATACTATAGTAAAGTTGAAAATCACAGTTATTATTATAGTTTACTCTGACCGTAAAAATATAATATTATGTGAAACATACTTTTGCAGTGTCACAGAAAAAACAATACAAAATTCTTGAATTTGGTCATTTTCCACAAGATTTAGAATCCGAAGACGAAATTTTGGAGCCTTTCTTTTGAATAATAATATTTAACTATAAAAGGCAATTTATTATTACCTATAGGCTATAACGTATTAAATAAATGTATTTATAATGTAGAAACCTGTAAAATAAATGTTAATATAATAAATTTCACTCGACAGAATATAAATTTTTATTGATGAAAATTGAATAAAAAATGTTAATTGTTGCGTACCTATATCTGCCTACAAGTAATAAATATTTTCATTATACATAGGTAATAGTGGTAATACCTACTAATTGCCTACTAATATAATAGGTACTATTTTAATTCATAAAATAAGAAGTATTAGAAATAAATTAGTACCTAATAGTGTTAGTATCACCATCAATTACTTAATATGTTTAATATTATTTAATTTCAATAAGCTTTTAATATTATTGACTACCTACCTTGTAATTAATGGGAAAATAATAAAATATTAATTTTATGAATTGTACTTATGGCCCTCACGCTTATAGAACTAGATGGCCCAAGGGGATTTAGTCAACAGGGGAACTAATTGACTCATGGGGGGATCTAGTTGCATGAGGATCTAAATAATATGTCACCGTTCTACGCACTTACACAAGATTATGTACAATAATATTGCTATCAAAATAAAACTTAAATAAAAATAATTCTATCACAGAATATTTTGTTTTAAGTTTCAGTCATTTAATCATTGTCTAATTATCTATACCTGTTAGGCGTTTGCTGTTACACAATAGTACAATACACATCTTTTAATTTATACATTTCAATACTAATAAGTGACAGTAACTTCCAGTCAAAATGGGGAAAGGTTTCAATAATTACATGTGTAAAAAGTTCTTCCATCCGGCATCAAGAGATAATCTAAAACGAGTAAGTTTTTCTTCAGAAAATGACATATTATGTACCTAACTAACTAAAGTGCAAAATATTCAATAATTTATTAGTTTCTAATATAATTAAATTTATAACCATGTACACAGATTTTATGAAGTATTTTTATGTTATTGTTACATTTTAAATATCTAGATACTAAATGATTGTCTTTAAATTACAAGCTTTTATTTGAATTAAAAAATCCCGTTTTAAGAAGTTATGTAAATTTTTAAAATTTAAAAATATTCATAACTCACAAATATTATATTATATCATCAAACAACTAACAAGAATACACAGATCATATTCTTACCTTTATGATTGATTATAGATAAATTTCCTCTAATATTAAACTTAATAATATACAACTAAACACTAATATTCTATGTAGTCTTTTTTTAAGATGGAAACAACATGTAAGAATGTGTCATAATACAATATACTCTTAAATATTACAGTTTTTATCTATAATTATGTTAACAATTTCCAGGTATGGATGGCAGAACAAAAATCAGATAAAGATAAAAAACGCCAAGAAGAACTTCGTCTACAATATGAAAAAGAACAAGATCTTTATAATAACAAGTAAAATGCTTTATTACAAAAAAATGTATACTTTGCTTGATAATATACTTTATTTATTATATTTATTATGTTTTCCAGAGCATTGCTGTCAAAAGAAAGCAAGGATAAATTAAGCGTAAATTTTATGTATGAACCACCACCGGGTGCTAAAAAAGAAAGGGAACGTGAAGATAACGAGCCAGAATATAAATTTGAATGGCAAAGAAAATTTAATGCCCCTAGAGAAGAGTAAGTACTATGAAATAATAAATAATAATATTGTTTTGATACTGTATTTATTGCAGGTGTTAATACTACTAGTGATAATTGTTGTCTGAGTTTCATCATTTAAATTTTAAACCTATTTTGTATATTAGGTAAACAATTCTCACCTAAACCAGTGGTTTTCAACTTGTTGATCACGGCCCAACTTTAGGTTGCATGAGTTTCAGAATTTATTTATAGTATATAATTTGAATGAATTGTACACAGCAAATAAAATGAACATATTAATATTATAATTTGACAATTTTAACCAAAAGTCAATGAACGATTTAAAAACTAAAGTAAACCTATAGATTAAGTAGGTATTCTTAATGACTTGATAAATCCCACATCTTGATAGACTTGATATTTATGAAGTATTTTTGATTTGAACAACTTGGCCATAATATCACTCCATTAGTTCTTGGCTTTCTTTACTATATCAATATTTTTTGTAATTACCAATTCACTCTCGACCTCTTTTATTTTGTCAAAATTATTTTTTACAAATTTTGAAAAATATTTAGTAATTTTAATGGGGAAAAGAAAATTTTTCTAATATTTATATAACATACAATATATAAATAACTTAACAGTAATCTTACAATTAAAATAAATAAACCATTGTTATTATTATTATTTTAACCTAATATTTACTATTATTAATATTCAAATATCAACATTATTTTAAAACCAATAACTAATTATACAAAATTGGCCAAACTTTAGTGTAACTACCTTCATTTGTGTTTCTTGTTTATAGAAACATTCTTCCCAAATTCTTATGTATCTTGTGTTTAAATCAGATTTTAATGCAATAAAATAAAAATTGCATAGTAAAGTTTTATTTTATGTAATCTATACTAATTGAAAGTATTTTTTCTTTATAGTTATTGCAAAGGAGATCAAGAAATTCGAGATCAGCCATTTGGTATTCAAGTCAGAAATGTACGATGTATCAAATGTCACAAATGGGGTCATATAAATACTGGTAAGTAAATATTGAAATATGTTACTATAAAATTTATATTATTCTATATTGGTTTTTGTATAATTTTTATTTTAATTGTTTAAGTAAAAAACAATAAAAAAAATTCTAGTATTATGATATAAAAAATATTTTATAGACAAAGAATGTCCCTTATTCAATCAGGCAAGTATATCAGAAGCTGTAACAAGTAATGCAACCACAAATGGTAGTAGTGCTAATAAAAAAACACAAGAATTAATAAAACAAATGCGAGAAGATGGTTTGGAATTGAAAAAAAGTGCTGCTTCTACTCAACAACAAATATCATTTGTAAGTTATTAAATTTCTTGTTAATTACAAAGTCTTTCCTGTTATTATTTATATAATAAAAATAATAAATAATATTTACAAATGAGTTTTCAATATGTTCTCGATTAAAATTTTTATTTATAAGACTTTTCATATTAATCTTTTGTTTTAATACAATTTTTTTGTTTTTTTTTTTTATGAACCTGTCTTTGTTATTCTCTTTTATTGGTACTAGTGGTATAAAATATGAGCTAATATAACTAATAATATGATATTATTCCTATTATTTTTCTTTTAATACAAATTTAAAATTCTGAATATTTGGTAGTTAAATAAATACTCTTTATTTTAAAATTTAAACTAAAAATATTTATAATTAATGGAATACTATTTCTCTATCTTTAATATGTATTAATCTTTATAAATTTACTTAAAATTATTAATTACCTATTATTATTTTCAGAACAACGGAGATGATAGTGACACAGAACTATTTATGTATGTAAAAACATTAAGTAGAAAGAAAAAAATGAAATTACTCAAGTAAATTAATTCAACTTTATTCAATATCTTTAATACTTAAATATTTTTGTAACAATTTTTGGTTTTTGTTTTAGACGATTAGATAGAATGGACAAAATTATGATGAAAGAACAAAAGTTGATTTCAAAAAAAGAAAAGCTTTCTAGGAAACAAAATAAAAAGAAAAAAGAAAGTAGCAGCAGTTCTGATTCTTCAGATTAATTAAGTTTATATTGTATAATTTTTTTTACCTATTTACTGTGCATAAATATATGCAAAATAGTACTACATTAAAGTTCACTAATCTAAAATTGTACAGAATCTCAGTGTACAAAATATTTTATATACCATGCATCTATTGCATCTTGTTTTAAGTCAATTAAACCTAAAACATGTTCCTCTTACATCAGTTGCTTTCACTTTTCATATTATCCAAAATTGTGTATTAGAACAAGATTATATCATTGACATATTTGAGACTTACCAAAAAGTGATATTTAATATTCATAATTTGTAGGCAAGTTTATCAAAGTCATATTATGCAGCAGGTCTATCCTTGGCAGACAATTACTATTATTTATTATTATAGTAGAATTGTTGTTTGGAGTATTTCAATACATAAAAATTGAAATTCTGATGAATAGTTTGAGTTGTAAATATTTAATGTATAGGTAAGTGGAGTAATAGATAAGTATTTTGCATGATATCCTCTTTACAACACAACTAAATTTTAAATACTCTTGAATAACTAGTCTGAATTTCAATTTTTATTTTATCAGAATACTCCAAAAAATATTCTACTCTAGAATATACAATTAAAAATATATATTGTCATTCAAGTTAAAAAAATTATAACTATTTTTAAAAACATCAAAATATTTTGAAATAATTAGTTATTTGATAAAAGAATAACTGTATGTATAAGGTAGTTCAGTAATTTAACACTCAGTACAATTGCTATGATAACCGCTATAAGCATGGCTTAACACTTAATTCAATTTTTTTTTTTTGGAATAATAAAAATAATAAAAATTTCATTTATTTATTAAGAATACAAATAGTATGTTTAAAAATGGATCAGTAAACATTTTTCATTAAATTCATACTCAGTACAATTAAAAATGTTTAAAATAATAATCATAAAAAAAGTTTGTATAAATATATAAAAAAACCAATATATGCATGGCTTAACACTTAATTCAATTTTTTTTTTTTTTTTTTGGAATAATAAAAATGTTATTTATCTATTAGGAATACAAATAGTATGTTTAAAAATAGATTAGTAAACATTTTTCATTAAATTCATACTCAGTACAATTAAAAATATTTAAAATAAAAATCATAAAAAAAGTTTGTATAAATATATAAAAAATTGCAGTCTTAACATAAGTCTAAGTATTAATTAAACTAAATAGTTAACAGTAAATAATAATTTAAAAAATGATATTCTGCTTTAAAGATCAGTGGAATTGGTAGAAGTAGTTATTGAAGAATCATGATCTGAATTATCGTCATACAGCCCCGGATTAAAGTAAAACCTTTTGTTGAAACCTCTACATAACCATTCTACAGTTTGAGACCCATGCTGGGTACTACTAAGTTTTTGTACTTCACTATCCACCTAAATAAATATAAGAAAATGTTACTCTTGTTAAGGTTATAATAGTATAAATAATTTTTAGTTAAAAAATTTAGTTACAATTAGCATCATTGAACCCAAATCTTTGTTATAGGCATTTGTACGAATTACTTCACACAATTTTTGTACAAACCATGACCCATCTATTGGATCACGTTTTGCTGTATACCCTATAAAAAAATACAAATTATGTTTTTTTAATAAACTGTTGATAAAAGAGAAGGCAAATTATTAAAATCATTTATATAATAATAATGATTTACCAGGAACAGTGGCAAATGCTATGAATATATCATTATAACTCCGATTGTAAATTGTTTCGGTTGCGGAAATATTGGAACTGTCAATTTGTAAGGCATTATTTTCACCATCGCAGTTTTTCCAACCAAAATCACTATTCTTTCCTCTTTAATAAATAGAAAATAGATTATTGTATTTATCATAAATAAAAAAAAAAATATAACATTACCGACACGCTTGAATAAAAAATAACTTTGGTATAGTTTTAGCTGGTTTTTTTTTTGGTAAGAATTGATCAATTATCCAGTCAGTATTTATTGCAATACCATCAGCAGCTAATATATTTGCTGATCTTGAATTTTTTCCACTTTCACCGTGACTCATTATAAATACAACAATAGAATTAGCTTTTTCAGTATGGCATATATTAATGAACTCTTTAATAACATTTTTAAATTCCTAAAAACAAAAACAATTTAAATATTAATATTTTATAATGAATTTCTTTATGTACTTTTATATTGATTTAATTAATATATATTTGTTTATTTACTTTTTCAGTTAAATCTTCTTTTGGGTGAACAATATAACCAAGGCCTTTAAACAATTTTTTTAAGTTTTCCAAGTCTACTTTTGATCCTTTTCTTTCGTCTCTATCTTTTATAATATTAATATTTAAAATCAATGCATGGCCTTTAGGATTTGATCCCATTAGATAAGCCTGTAAAAATATACGTCCAATGCAATATTATAAAATTTAACATAATATTAAAATAAACATACACGAGGATTTAAATTGTCTTCATAATTATCCATGCGTTTTCGTTCAGGATGAACTTTGACGTATGAGTCATCATGTTCCAAAATGAGTTTGTCAAATGTTTTGTCCAATAATTGTTCTTCCTTTTTCTTACTGAAAATATGAATAAATTGTTAATTAATAAATACAAATGTTATACCTATACTCTGTCCAGCGAGAGAACGTGCCCCAAACCGACCAAAATCAGTTTTCTGCGCATTCCCTAATTATACCCAACCATAAAAAAACCAGTTTTGATAGCATGATGACGCAGGGTGTTGCGCAGAATCGGCGTGATATCTCGCTGGATAGACTACAGTTTACTTGATTATTCTGGGTATAAAACTACTTTACTACTATTTACTAGTATAATAATATACTACTCTTTTCTAAAATAAAGGAATTTTGTATGCAGAAAGTAAAAGTGAAATCAGAATTTTGTGGAAGCTCTAAGGTTTAATGTTATAACACAAGGGTGGCCACAACGAGGCTTTCGAATTGTATGTGGCTTTTAATTCAGTCTCATAGTCTCATACGGCTCTTGACATCAAGCTTAGAGTAAAATTATTAACTATTTTAATTATTTTATAAACATCTCTTAACAATGGCGGCTCGCTTAGAATTAGTTTCAAAAATTTGCGGCTCCCAAAATTCATTTTAGTAGCCACCCCAGTTATAACTATTTGAAGTTAATCGTTTTTACAGATCAACCCAAGGTGGGCTTATATAAAAAATCCTGGAATAGTTTTTTAACTGCCCAAATGTAAGTAATGTGTCTACAGAGTATAAATGTTATAAAGTTAGGTTAATAAATTAATACATTTTTTAAAATAGCTAATATAATCGATTTTTAAATGATAAGTTGTTTAACATTTAATTAATAATCTGGTATATATTATAATATAATTACTATGGATATCCATCCTATCCAGGTAAGCAGTATGCACTCTGCATACCATACAATTAGAATAAAATAAAAATAAGATCATTATAAAACACTAAAACCATTACATTTTACTCAAATATAAAATAGGATAATACATAAGTCAATCCATCAAAATCCTCTCAAATTACTTTAACACTTCGATCTTTGGAATGTTCCGCAACTTTTATTGATAATGCACAAATTCTATCTTATACGTAAACCAAATACCTAGGTTTATTCCTTGACAAACATCTTACATGGGGTCCTCACTTAAAAAACAAGCGTAAAGCTCTCAATTCGAGACTTCACCTTCTTAGACCCTTACTCCGCTCAAAGCTCTCATTAAAAAACAAAAAGAACATTATATGTGGCCCTTCTAAAACCTATGTAATACTATGGTATTCAACTTTGGGGCTCAGCCAAACCGTCAAATACCAGAACAATACAGGCTTCCTGTCTATATGTCTATGATTATTATCAGGTGCCCCTTGGTAATGGTATAATAACCAATGACTCACTTCAACCTTAGAAAATCTTGCTACGATCACCTAAAAAAAATCACACCAACCATACAGTACTCACTCAAATCCTATAATCAACCAACTATTGTCCAAAGAAATTCCAGGTAATCCACCCAGGTACCTGAAAATCTTCTTAAAATTGCTTTCCAAGGGATGCTGCCACTGGGTAACTTCCCCTTCCCGTCAATCAAATCCCATCCAATTTACTTATTTACTTATTGTATAACATGTAAATACAGATTGTAAATATACTAAATTTTGTTTCCAATAA